>NW_006922476.1:621462-625893 GCF_000298275.1 Orycteropus afer afer
TTATCTTCTGTGTCTGTGTTAATTGGTTTCCCTTTTCTTTGTTGAAGAGGGTCTGTGCAATCCTTCTGCCTAGTCCGCCATCTTGCCGGAACTCCCCTGGCCAACACTCTTAAGAGCATCAATAACGTGGAGAAGAGAGGTACACATCAGGTTCTTATTAAGCCATGCTCCAAAGTCATCATCTAGTTTCTAGCTGTGAGATGGAGCACGATTGAATTACACTGGCAATTTTGAAATTATTCATGATCACAGAGCTGGGTAAATTGTTGTGAATCTCACAGACAGATTAAACAAGCGTGGAGTGAGCAGCCCCAGATTTGAAGGTAAGTCAAAGATCTAGAAAAGTGGCAGAATAATCCAACCCTGTCACTAGGGTTGGTGTCATCCAGTATAGTAATTCATAGTGTCTGTCACACATACCTGGGCAGGGCTCGCCAGCTAGCCTCCCCTGGTGGGCCAAGTGCCCCACCTCTCCTCATCCCACTGCCCCCCACCACAGCTCAAGACCCCACTCTCTGCCTAATGGCAGGCACCATGAAACGGTGGGAAGAAAGGTAATGACAAGTTAACACTCTAGCTGATAGATGACACCAACCTTAGTGATGTCACTGGCTTGGCAGCTCCTCCCCTTGCAGCACTGCTGCTGCTGCCATGGACCCTGGGATCATTTTGAAGTCACCCTCCTGACAGTATCAGTGGGTATAGTCAGCAGCTCCCCACTCCCCTAGTGACACCACTCTCCTGGTCCTGTCAGTTTGGTTTCATTGTACTCATGACCCCAGCTGGTATCATGGACCATGAGGAAGCAAAATGAAAATACACAAGCAAGAACGTCCTGGGATTTTTTTTTTTTTTAATCTAGGAATATAATGCATACATACAAATAAAATGTCTCAGTGGGGAAAAAAGGGCAAAAGAATCCTTCTGTTAAGTTCAAAATTGTCTTTCTAATGCAAGGTATTAGAAAAGTTAGTAAGTTGGGCAAATATTGGGTTAAACTAAGCTTTACAGATTTCTTTTTCTCAGGAGCTCCCAAAGACTTTACTATTCGGCTGTTCACTGGATAAGTTCTACTTAACACCTTCTAGTGTTTTCCTATTCTAATCAGAATAAAAACCAAAGTCCTTGCCATGGTCTACAAGACCTTACCTGATCTGTTTTCTGCCTTTTTTTTTTTTAAATCTTATCTCCTGCCATGATCCATGAGAGTTCAGACACTGAATGACTTGTTCATCACCGTATGCCCAGCATTCAGTAAATACTCTTTTCATTGCTGTTGAAAATATACACAGCAAAACATACATCAACTGAACAATTTCTACAAGTACAATTCAGTGACATTGATACCATTCTTCAAGTTGTGTGACCATTCTCACCCTCCTTTTCTGCAGTTTCTCCCCCATTAACATACACTCTAGGTAAACATTTCTTGAAACCATTTCCCAAACTTACGTGATCACGGAATGCTAATTTAAAGAGTATCTAGGGGAACTAGTATTATTTGGAAAACACTTTGGGAAAAGCTGATTTAGAGAAAGGCCTGCATCTCTCCCTGTACCTTCATGTGCACAGAGATATGTGCAAATACAGGAGAGAATTGTAGTTCACCGTATCAGACACCAGGGATAAAGGAGTATCCTTTGCTGCTAAGTGAAAGACTGAGAGCAGCCTGGAAAACAGACTCATAAAGCAAATGGAAAATAGGGGGATGCACACTCTATGACTTCATTCTTTTCTTTCCTCAGCTGCAGAGATACAGACGATGACTATCTTGACAGGTCAGAGACTCCCCATTGGACTTAGTGGCCAAGTGTCAAGAGCACTTAGCTTATTTTAATCTCTAGGAATTCATCAAAGATCCAAACTGCCATTTGGTTTTTGACCAATTTCATTTAATCAGTGGCTTTACCAGGCAAAATATTAGAATATATTCAGCTCCAGTGGACCCTCCCACTTTCCTTTTCCATTTTACACAACTTCCTCCATCTTTTTTATCTAAATAGGGCTCACCTTCCACATGTCATCCTGCAGGGGAGTTTGGTACTAGCTGAGAAGTCAAGTGAGTTTCATTATCATCATTATCATTATGGAGCATTTCCTGATCATCTCCATGGCTCTGCGTGCTACGCATTTCTGCATAGCAACCCCCTCACGAGACAGTCATCTTAAGGTCAGAGAAATAAGGGAACAAAGCAGTTAATCATGTGCAACTCCCATCTGTTAATAAACAATGTAAATGGGACAGAATTCATCATTTGCTTTTGCAGACACAAAGGTTAAGTGCTTTGTCCCACCCTACAAATAAAGACACTGACAAAGCTCAGAAGGCAGTCTGAAGAACTGACAGGGTCCATTTCAATCCACCAGTGCCTTCTCTTCACAGCAAAATCGGTTGTTGTTGTTGTTAGGTAGATTTTAAAAAAAGGAAACAAATAAATGTTGTTGTTGTTGTTGTTGTTGCTGTTGTTATGGGCCGTCCAGTCAGACCCAACTCATAACAACCCCTCCTTGGGTTTCTGAGGCAGTATCGCTATGGAAGTAGATTGCCCCATCTTCCTTCCAAGGAGTGGCTGGTGGGTTTGAACCGCCAGCCATCTGATTAGCAGTCAAGTGCCTTAGGCACTATGCTACCAGAGCTCCCATAAATAAATAAAAAAAAAAAAAAAAAAAAAACTGAAAATGGTTGGAGCTGATTTGTTCCAGCAGCAGCATTGTGAGTAAATTCTAAATTGATTTCTGGCACCTCTATTCCTGCAACTGCCCTGATACACTCTGATTCATATGATACACTCCTTGACTGGATAATACATAATAGTGAATTATGTAATACATGGGAGCTTTGGTAGTCTAGTGCCTAAGGCACTTGACTGCTAACCAGAAGGCTTGCAGTTCAAACCCACCAGCCACTCCTCGGAAGGAAGGTTGGACAATCTACTTCCTTAGTGATACTGCCTCAGAAACCCAAAGAGGGGTTGCTATGAGTTGGCACATAACAACAACAACAAATGTAATATATATGTATATATAAATATACATATGTGTCTATAAATATATATCAGAAGGAAGATGGGGTGATCTACTTCCGTAGTGATAGTGCTTTGGAAACCCCAGGAGGGGTCGCTATGAGTCGGGGCTGACTCGACAGCACATAACAACAACAACAAATGTAATATATATGTATATATAAATATACATATGTGTCTATAAATATATATCAGAAGGAAGATGGGGTGATCTACTTCCGTAGTGATAGTGCTTTGGAAACCCCAGGAGGGGTCGCTATGAGTCGGGGCTGACTCGACAGCACATAACAACAACAACAACAACATAAATATATATATATAATATATGTACTAATAAGTATTGAAAATATTAATGATATAATTATATTATACTTATAATAAATATAATAATATAAAATATAATTAAAAAATATAAAATATGATAATTAATTATAATTATATAATAATTATTGCCCAATCTTCCTTCCCAGGAGTGGCTGGTGAGTTTGAAATGCCAGCCTTCTGGTTAGCAGTTAGATGGCTTAGGCACTACGCCACCAAAACTCCTTTTCCAAGATTACTGCACTACTTTTCTAAGTCAATTAATTATACAATTAATTATATAATTATTAAAATTATTATAGTATAGTATGTTGTTGTTGTTGCTAGGTGCCGTCGAGTCATCCCCGACTCATAGCGACCCCATGCACAGCAGAACGAAATACTGCCTGATCTTGCACCAGCTCCATGATCCCTGCTATACTTGAGCCCATCATTGCAGCCACCGTGTCGATCCATCTCGTTGAAGGCCTCCCCCTCTTTCATCCGCCCTCCACCCTACCAAGCATGACATCCTTCTCCAAGGAATAGTCCCTTCTGACAACACGACCAAAATAGGTGAGATGAAGTCTGGCCATTCTCGCTTCCAAGGAGCATTCTGGCTGCACTTCCTCCAGGACAGATCTGTTAGTTCTTTTTAGCCGTCCATGGTACTTTCAGCATTCTTCTCCAGCACCACAACTCAAAAGCATCAACTCTTCTTTGGTCTTCCTTATTCATTGTCCAGCTCTCAGATGTATACGAGGCTATTGGAAATATCATGGCTTGTGTCAGGCGCACCTTAGTCCTCAAGGAGACTCCTTGCTCCTCAGCACTTGAAACAGTTCCTTCGTGGTTGACCTTTCCTATGCTACACGTCATCTAATGACCTGACTGCTGCTTCTATTGGCATCGATTGTAGAACCAAGCAAAGTGAGTTCTTTGACAACCTCAATCTTCTCTCCATTTATTGTGATGCTGCTCATTGGTCCAGTTGTGAGGATTTTTGTTTTCTTTATATTGAGACAAAATCCATACTGCAGATTGTATTATTCAACCTTCATCAGTAAGTGCCTCAAGTCATCCTCACTTTTAGCAAGCAAAGTTGTAT
>NW_006922476.1:627308-627842 GCF_000298275.1 Orycteropus afer afer
GCTTGAGAAATGCTGAGCATGTTCTTCCCTTTTGGTTTTCAAACTCCAGGTCTTTGCACATTTCATTATAGTAATTGGTTTTGTCTGCTCTAGCTCCTCTTTGAAATCTTCTGTTCAGCTCCTTTACCTTGTCATTTCTTCCATTGGCTTTAGTTTCTGTCTGCTCAAGGGCAAGTTTCCTCCATTTTGGTCTTCTCTTCTTTTCTCATCTTTTTAGTGATCTCCTGCTTTCTTCATGGATAATGTTTTTGATATCCGCCCACAATTCTTTTGGTTTTCAGTCGTTGGTTTTCAATGCATCAAATCTACTCTTTAGATGATCTCTAAATTCATGAGGAATATATTCAAGATCATATTTTTGCTCTCTTGGACTTATTTTAATTATCTTCAACTTCAAGTTGAACTTGCATATGAGCAGTTGATGGTCTGTTCCTCAATCAGCTCCTGGCCTGGTTTTGGCTGAAGATATTGAGCTTTTCCACTGCCTATAGTATAGTATTGTTGTTGTTGTTGTTAAGTGCCGTCGAGTCGTTT
>NW_006922477.1:0-2319 GCF_000298275.1 Orycteropus afer afer
ATACTGCAGACTGTATTCTTTAATCTTCATCTGTAAGTACTTCAATCATTCTCACTTTCAGCAAGCAAAGTTGTGTCATCAGTGTATTGCAGGTTGTTAATGATTCTTCTTCCAATCTTGATGCCACGTTCTTCTTCATATAGTCCAGCTTCTTGGATTATTTGTTCAGCATATAGATAAAATAAGTATGGTGAAAGAATCCAACCCTGACACACTCCCTTCTTGATTGTAAACCATGCAGTGTTCCCATGTTCCATTCGAATGACAGCCTCTTTCTTGTTCTATGTACAGATTCCTCAAGAGTACAGTTAAGAGTTCTGGAATTCCCATTCTTCTCAATGTTACCCATAATTTGTTATGAGCCACACAATCAAATGCCTTTACATAGTCAATAAAACATAAATAAACATTTTTGTGATATTCCTTGTTTTGAGCCAAGGTCCATGTGACATCAGCAATGATATCCCTCATTCTGTGTCCTCTTCTGAATCCATCTTGCATTTCTGGAAGTTCTCTCTCCATTATTGCTGTGACCATTTTTGAATTATCTTCAGTAAGATTTTACTTGCATGCGATATTAATGATACTATTTGATAATTTCTACATTTTATGGGGTCATCTTTCTTTGGAATGGGTATAAATGTCTTCCAGTCAGTTGGCTAGGTAGCTCTCTTCCAAATCTCTTGGCATAACCGTGTGTGTGCCTCCAGCAGGGCATCTGTTTGTTGAAACATCTCAATGAGTATTTTGTCGATTCCTTGTGCCTTGTTCTTTGCCAGTTCCTGCAGTGCAGCTTCAACTTCTTCCTTTAATATCATTGGTTCTTGGTCATATGCCACCTTGTGAAATGGATGAAGATCGACCAGGTCTTTTTGGTACAATGACTCTGTATATTCCTTCCATATTCTTTTGATGTTTCCTGTATCATTCAATATTTTGCCCATAAAATCTTTCAGTATTGCAAGGCGAAGCTTCAGTTGTTTCCTCATTTCTTTCAGCTTAGAAATGCCGAGCGTGTTCTTCTCTTTTGGTTTTCTAACTCCAGTTCTTTGCACATTTCTTTATAGTAAATGGATTTGTATGCTGGTGCTGCTCTTTGAAACCTTCTCTTCAGCTCTTTTATCTTGTCATTTCTTCCATTTGTTTAGCTACTCTCCACTCAAAGGCAATTTTCAGAGGTTCTTCTAACATCCATTTTGTTTTTTTCTTCCTTTTTTGTCTTTTTAATGACTTCTTGCTTGATGATATTATAGTTGTAATCCCATAATTCTTCTGGTTTTCACTCATTGGTGTTCAAGGTGTCAAATCAATTCTTTAGATGGTCTCTAAATTCAGGAGGGATATATCCAAGGTCATATTATGGCACTATGGACTTATTTTAATTGTCTTCCACTTCAAGTTGAATTTGCTTATGAGCAGTTGATGATCTGTTCCACAGTCTGCTCCTGGCCTTGTTTTGACTAAAGATATTGAGCTTTTCCATTGCCTCTCACCACAGTTGATGTCCACGTGTATAGCCTCCTTTTTGTTGTTGAAAAAAGGTATTTGCAATGAATAAGTCATTGGTCCTGCAAAATTCTGTCATTTGGTCTCCAGCATTATTTCTGTCACCAAGGCCAAAGTTTCCAACTATTGGTAATTCTTCTTTGTTTCCAACTTTTGCATTCCCATCACCAGTGATAATTCACATATCTTGATTGCATATTCGGTCAATTTCAGATTGCAGAAGCTGATAAATTTCAGTTTCTTCATCTTTGGCTTTGGTAGTTGGTGCATAAATTCGAATAATTATAGTATTAATTGGTCTTCCTTATAGGCGTATGGATATTTTCATATCACCGTCAGCATTGTACTTCAGGCCAGCTCTTGAAACATCCTTTGTGGTGATGAATGCCATGCCATTTCTCTTCAATTTGTCATTCCCCACATAGTAGATCATATGGTTGTGTGATTCAAAATGGCCAAAACCGGTCCATTTAATCTCACTAATGCCTAGGATATCGATCTTTACGTGCTCCATTTCGTTTTTGACAACTTCCAGTTTTCCTAGATTCAGACTTCGAACGTTCCATGTTCCAATTATTAATGGATGTTTGCAGCTATTTCTCCTCAAATTGAGTCATGCCGCATGCAAAAATGGCAAGGAGGCCACATGTTCTGACCTCCTCTAATCTCACAAGAGGAAGACAGCAGTAACCCAAGGCCTATTACTGCAAGGCCAAACATGCTGCCTCCCTCCAGCCTTTTCACCAACCGTTCCTCCCAAAGCACCCAGCACCTCTCTCCTGGGTTCAATAATTCACTGCAGTGGCCACACAG
>NW_006922477.1:2889-6206 GCF_000298275.1 Orycteropus afer afer
GTTTCTACTTGTATTTTGAGTGCCTTCTGACCTAAGAGGCTGATCTTTCTGCACTGTATTGGATAGTGTTTCAGGGCTATTCATAAAGTTGCCCAGTAATGTATCAGACAGTGTTTCTCTGCTATTCATAAAGTTTTCCCTGGCCAGTTTTTTGAGAAGTGGATGGCCTCTTTCTTCTTCCTCATCTGTCTCAGTCTGTAAGCTGCTTTGAAACCTATGCACTGTGTACAATCCTGTTGACATTTGAGACACTGGTAGCACATTCTCAAGCCTCACAGCAATGTGCAAGCCACTACACTGTGACAAACTGACAGACAAGTTTGTCTTCCTTAGCTGTTCGAAACCTTTCCGCCCTCCCCTTACCTGGATCCTGTAGTCAATGGTCACTGGCTTTTTCACCACTTCCTGCCTCTTGGGTGTGTGACCTGTTGTCTCTGTCCCCTTACCTGGGTTCCTGTGGCTCTGTCTCTGCCCTGTCTCCTCCCCTGCCTTCTCTGTGTGGGTGCCTTGCCTGTCTGCCCTCCCTTACCTGGGTTCCTGTGACTCTGTCTTGGCCCCAGCTCCTCCCCTGCCTCCCGCATATCAGGATACCTGGCCTGGCTGCCTGCCTTTACCCTGGTTCTCCTGGCCCTGTTGTCCCTGGTTTTTTCCCCACTTCCTGCCTCTTGGATGCATGACCTATCTCTCTCCCCTTACCTGGGTTCCTGGTGGCTCTGTCTCTGCCCCAGCTCCTCCCGCCCCTGCCATGTCTGGGTGACTGGCTTGTCTGCCCTCCCTTACCTGGGTTCCTGTGGCTGTGTCTGGGCCCTGGCTCCTCCCAAGCCTCCCATGTCTGGGTGCCTGGCCTGTCTGCCTGCCCTTACCTGGGTTCCCACAGCTGGGAACCAATGGGTTGGTCATTGGTGTGATGTAAATGCCCTTAATCATGTTGAGAAATTCACTTCTATTCCAATTTTCTCGAGTACTTTTGTCAGGAAAAGATATTGCATTTTATCAAATGCCTTTTCTGTATCAATTGATATGATCATGTGTGCCTTTCCTTGTTATACTTATGTGGTAAATTACATTGAAAGATTTTCTAAGGTTGAACTACACTTTCATTCCTGGCATGAAGCCCACTGATGGTATTGATGAATTTAAATTTTTTTGATAGGCTAAATGATGTTCATTTTGATACGCTAAATGCAGTTCAAACCCACCATCTGCTCCATGGGAGGAAGATAAGTCAGTCGACGTCTGTAAAGATTGACAGCCTTGGAAATCTAATGGGAGTTGCTATGACTTGGAATGGACTTGAGGGCAGTGGAAATGCTCTTTGTAGATGCTGTTGCCTAGAATTTTGTTGACAATTTTTTATCTATGTTCATGAGGGATATTGATCTATTCTTTCTTTCTTTTTTTATGCCTTTGCCTGTTTTTTGTATCAGGATCTTACTGGCTTCATAGAGTGATTTAGGGGATATTCCTTCCTTTCCTTGTTTTTGAAGAGTGTGAGTATGATTGGTTTCAACTCTTCTCGGAATATTTGGAAAAATTGTATAGTGAACCCATTTGGTTCTAGGCTTTTCCTTTTTGGCAGGTTATTTATATGTGTTTATTTTCATATGACATTTTCATTGTCTTGTTGTGGATTTGTTTAGATTTCTGTCTCTATTTGGGTTTCTATTGGTAGGTAATGTATTTCTGGGAATTTGTCCATTTCATCTAGATTTCATAATTTATTGTACTACAATTTTTCATTGTTTTGTATTGTGATCCTCTTTATTTCTTTATTGCTGTTGTAATGTCTTCAACTTGATATCTTTTTTTTTCACTTTTTAAGGTGATTTGGGTAAAAGTTTACAGAGCAAATTAATTTTCCATTCACATTTGGTTTGTGACATTGATTGCAATACTCACAATATAACTGCTCTCTTTCCACTTTCTCCCTGTGGTTACCTTTTCCCTGTGTCCGTTCCTACGAATTCGTGCTTTCTGTGCTTTCTCCCTGTGCAAATGCAGCCCTTCTGATCTCCTGTGCTTGGTTGTTCTCAGGAGTACACCTCCATGGTGTAGCTGTTCATCTTTTTAATTTTTTTTCTAAGTTCTAGCTTCATTTTTTTTTTTTTTTAATTGTGATTTGGGTGAAAATTTACAGAGCAAATACACCTTCCATACAGCAGTTCACATACACTCTGTCTCATGACACTGACCACCATGCAACATTTCTCCTCCCACTTCCTCCCGATAGCTACCCTTTCCCTGTGTCCATCTCTCCATGCACTCCTACCCCCTGAGCTGTCTCCCTGTGCCTCAGCAGCCCTTCTTTTTCTCATACTTATTCTCTCCAAGGAGTGTATCTACCTCAGGTAAATGCTCAACTGATATGCCTGTCTACTGTTGGATGGAAGCCACAGGTGTACGTTAAATTCCAGACCTGAATGGCAGCTAGGGGCCATAGTCTCAGTGGTTACCTCGGGCCAGCAAACCTGTTCCCTGCTTTTCTTTTTTTTCCCCAAATGATTTTGAGTTTTGTTCCACATTGTTCTCCCTGTCTATCCAGGATCTCCTAAAAGATCCTCTTCCAATTTGTTGACAGTAGTGGCCAAGAACCATCTATTTCTTTTGGTCTCATAGTCATATAGGCTGCAGATCAGATAGTGTACCAGTCACTAGGACTAATTGTTTCCATGAATTTTTGTTTTTCTTCATTCTTCTTGGTTCTGGATGAGGAGAGACCCATCGTTGCATCTAGATGGCAGCTTGCAAGCTTTTAAGATCTTAGTCGCTACTCACCACAGTAGGAGTGGAACAATGTTTTGTGTAGTATGTTATGCCAATCGAGCTTGATGTCCTCTGTGACTATGGTCCCGAGCCCACAGGTTCAACTACTTGGTCCCTCTGGGTAGCTGGCTGTGACCAAGCAGTGACTACAACCTTGCCCCTTGTCAGCCCCATTATACACGTGGGAATTCAGATCATACACATAAAGTTATTGGACCACTGTCTGCCAATCCTATACATGTTCTTGGGTGTACTCTCCACTTCATATACATACCTAATATTTCAGCCTGTCCAAACATCTATCCACATATACCCGTGTTTGCCTTCACTGAGCACGTCATACTATATGTGTAAAAGTGTTCATCTTTGTGGTCTGTACTTCCCATGTAGCTCTCTATGTCTTTCTCTTCCTCAATGCCACTATATTGATCACTCACATTTGGTACATTGCCTTTTTCTTCACCCAAATCAAAACTTACCTCTATCTATCTAACAGTATTCCCTCTGCTCCCCTCTCACCACTGGTAACCAACAAAGAAAATGACCTTCCATAG
>NW_006922477.1:39355-56490 GCF_000298275.1 Orycteropus afer afer
AACGGTGGGGACCAGGTTTGCTGGTCCAATAGAGCCTGGTGGAACCACTGAGACTGTGGCCCCTAGCTGCCCTTCAGGTCTGGAATTGAACCCACAGCTGTGGTTTCCAGCCCAACAAAATACAGGCATGTGAGTTAAGCATTTACCTCAAGTGGATACACGCCTTGGAGAGAACAATCATGGGAGAAAGAAGGGCTGCTTATGCACAGGGAGACAGGTCAGGGGGCAGAAGAGTATGGAGGGATGGACACTGGGAAGAGGTAACTATGGGGGAGGAAGTTGGAGGAGAGCTGTTGCATTGTGGTAAACTGTGGTCATTGATATGAGACAAAGTATATGTGAACTGCTGTATGAAAAGTGAATTTGCTGTGTAAATCTTCACCCAAATCACAATAAATAAAAAAAAAAAAAATTAAAGGCAAGAAATGTTAAAGTGGTGAATAAAGTAGATAGTTTTAAATGAATGTTGACTATATAAAAATAATACCTTGTAGTAGTTTAAAATATATAGTATTAAAATATATGATAACAGAGGCATCAAAGCCTAGAGTACGGTAAGTGGAGGTAGATTGTTACACAGAGTTTGTAAAAGTATTGGTATCGTGTGTTAAGTAAAGGTGTTGATATGATAATAAACTTTGTTAAATTAAGGATGCATTCTATAATTTCTAGTTAACAGTAAAAGAATGGAAATAGGCTATAAACTCTAAAGTAATAAAAGGAAAAAATAAATTCAGTGAAAATAATCAATAAACACAAAGGTAGGAAAGAATAAGCAAGTCATATAGAAAGCACAAAATAAAATGGTCGATTTAAATCTAAATATATCTATAATTACATTAGATTAAAAAAAAGACTAAAGTTAAAAGATGAAGATTGTGAGATTGGAAAAAAAAATCCTATTATAGACTGTTCACAAGATTCATATCTAAAGCATAAGACTATAAAAAATTTGAATGTATTGCATACACACACACACACACACACATACATATAAAAAGCAAATAGTAATGAAAAGAAAGCTTTTATAGTTTTTTTTTTTTAAATAAAATAAAAGATGAACTTTAAGGTAAAAAGCATTGCTGGAGTAAAGAGAGTCATCAATTCATAATGATATATGTTTCATTTCACCAAGAGGATATATATGCTTAGTCTGTGTCTCAGCAATTATATTTTTAGGTATATATTTTAGAGAAACACCTTAAGGACACATGTGCAGCAGTATTCAAAGAAAGTTGTTTCAGTAACTAAAAGCTAAAAATGATTTAAATGTCCACAAACAGGAGATTGAATTAATACATTTTTGCACAGTTATGTAATGGAGAGCATTACAAAATACAGCAGAGAAAAGGATTGCATTATACCTATGCACAGCAACTTAGATGAATTGTGCAGAAGTAATATTTGGCAAAACTTGAAAGAGCGTATACATATGATTCTTGTTTTAGATCATATTTTAAAAACCTAAACCATATTGTTTAGGGATGCATACAGATAAAAGTATAGAAAAATAAGGAAATTATTATCATAAAAGTTTGAGTAGGAACCAGGGGATTTAATGAGGGAGGGCAATATGCCAGGCCCCTTCTGAAGTAGTGTATTTCTTGGTAGTGTATTTCTTGGGGAAACAGCATGGATATTTTTTTTTATATACATTAATATTTTATGGCATCAGATCACTCTTTTCTGTATTGTTTATTTTCTAATTATGTTGTTTGATTTACTTTAAAAATATTTTTAGTATTTATTTGGTGGTATGAGGAATTATGATTCTATTTCATTATTTTACTCTTCTATTTTGCAAAAATCTTAATAACTAAATATTTGAAAATTATGAAATATTCTTTACTGGTTACTTCGTGCTGCTCTAACATAAATTACCACAAATGGGTAAATTTTAACAAACAGGAGTTTATTCTCTTATGGTTTTGGAGGCTAAAAGTCCAGTTCAAAGTGTCGGGCTATAGGGGCTGGGCGAAAGCCCTTTTCCTTGGGCTTCTCTTCTGACTCTTGCTTCTGGCCCACTAAGTCAGAGGCATCTCTTCACTCAGGCAGGTGCTGGCTGCTTAGGCTGACAAATCCAAGGTCAACCAGTGAAAAGCCACAGTCTCGATATAACCAAACCACATGGCAGGCCATTGATTCAAGTCCATTAAGAGTCCCAAGATCAGCAGAGCTGCTGAATGAAGACTTGGGTGCATGCAGGGTCCAATCATGACAAAAAGCTGTAGAACATTCCCAAGGCTTCTCCTTATATGTGGGAAGCAGATCTCATCCCTAAAGCAGCTACTTTAATCTGCTTGCAGCAGATTCCACCATGGAATTAATTGCCAGTCTCATCATGGGTAATAACTACCACCAGCTGCTCAGCCACTCAATACCAGGCCCAGCCAAGTTGACATATTACCTTAACTACCACATGTGCTTACTGAAAAAATAACAGTTTCCATCAGTGAACAAATTAGAAGGTTAAGTATTAAATATGTGACCTTTGGCAGTAACAGTGATCTCTCTTTCTTTTTTGTAGTTTTTAATTGTGATTTGGGTGAAATCCAAATTCATTTTCCATACAACGGTTCATACAAATTTTGTCTCTTGATATTGAATGCAATCCGTATAACATAGACCTCTCTTGACTTAAATTCACTCAGGTGAACTTTGAGGAATTTAAGGAATGTTTTGTGGCTATGTTGTCATCAAACATCAGTGATGACTCCTCTGATGAAGAAGGCAGTTCCTTGGAACCAGGTAACCATATTTCCTGTTGACTTTAGATTCTTTTAAAAATATATTTGTTATTTTTTGGAGTATAATTCAAATTGAAGAATGTAGCAGTTACGAAAATTAAATTGTAAAGCCCACTTTCTATCACTACAAAGCCATATGGTCATGAATTGTTTTCTTCTTTTGTTTCTTTATTTGTAAAATATTATCAAATAATAATAGGGGTTATACCTACATCATAGGATTATTGAAGAGATAAAATGAGCAGATGTATGTGGAGGAGTTGAAGATTTTAAAAATTAAAAGTGCAATGCAGATATAAAGTGTTCTTATGATAGACCTCTGGAGTTGATAAAGCAGATAAGATTGCCACCAGCCCATGAACAATAAGTATGTTTTGTCTCAGACAATGATGTTGTACTGTGATGTTGTATGACTTAGAATGTTGTCCTAGTAATGTAGCTGGTGGGATAAAGATAACCCTTATAAGTAGAAGTGGTATTCTCAAGGGAAGAAATGCCTAGAGGGGTATGGAAAGCCACTGGTCTCTGATTCAGGCCTGCAGGTGGGGGGAGAGTAACAGCAGTCTTAGTGGAAGAGTTTTGAAAGGAGGATCAACTTCAAGGTGTGTCAGGTCAGAGATATATGAATTGTGTGGATGAGAGTTGGAAGATGATGCCTGAAATACTTGTTGGTTGTGACTGCTTCTTTGGGCTCAGCTGGCAAGGTAGCAGTCACCTGACATACTTACTATTCTCAAACTGGGCTACCTTTGCTGAGAATGTATGAAATGTCTGTGGGTTTGTATGCTTGTGAATGGGGGCAGATGTGTGTGAGCATAGAAGAGGTGGTATTGATTAGCAGGTTGCAGAGGCAGGAGCAGCTCTTTCCCTTCTTCCTCACTACCTGCCACTGCTGTGGAAGCACCACAGTTGAAAGGAGATACTGACTTTGGAATGGTAGTATTGGGAAGGGCCTGGAACAGAGGAAAGCAAAAAGAAGATAACTCACAGTGTCTTCTGTGTGCCATACATTGAACTTTACATACATCTTATATGTATTCCATATAAACGTCATAGAAATCCTGAGACATTGTTATACATGCTAATCAAAAAAATGAAACTGAATTTTTCCCAAGATTCCACAACTATTCAATAGTGGCTAGAATTTGGGTCCAGGTTTGCCAACTTTCAGCCTTGGGCTCTTGTATAGGCTCTGTTGCTTGAACCCTGACCTACCAGTAGAAGCTTTTATTGGCTCTTCCTACGTCCTCTTGTTGGTAGCAAAAATACCTGGGTAAAGTTTAAAAATGCTGTGGAGTGATACAAGAAGATGTGACCAGTTATGCATGGCCCTGGGTGAGGCATTAATTGCTTCCCCTCATGCTTTTCTTTCTTAAGATGCAAAGACACTTGCATTTTCTAACTTACAAGATTTTGATATATGATTGCATGACCAATGTGTTAGACTGGTTTCTCTAGAGAAACAAAACCAGTAAAGCTTATATTTAGAGAGATAGGGAAATTTATCTTAGGAAAATGGCTCACACACTTATAGAAGGTGGCAAGTCCAAAGTTCTTGGATCAAACGTCAAGCTGGAGGCTTTTCCCGAATCACGCAATTGCATGGGTTGAGGAACTCAAGGTTGGCAGGCAGTATACTGGCTGTTGACACCAATGAATGACAAATCCAAGACCTCCAGGCCAAATGGTGCATTGTTTGCTCACGGACAGTTGTGGGCAGTACAGCAGAATCCCAATCCATAGAAGAGTGTCTCTTTTCCCAGGATATCCATAAATATGGCCCCACCCCTAGGGAAACTCCCTTTCAGTGGATTGGCTGTTCAAAACATAGACATCTGATCCCGTCATTGGAACAACTCACATCACAATTGCTTAAACCACACAGAATTGTGGTCCAGCCAAGTTGACACACAGCTCCAACTAAGACAGTCCACCCCTTGTGGACATGGCAATTCTACACATCTTCTTAACCATATATAATCTCTAAATAAGGACAATTATAAAGTCATATTTGTGCCTAACATGATGTGCTAACACACGTACGACCGAAATGCATTAACCTTATTTACATTTCACAGTTAATGACAGAAGGAAACAAAAATATTTGATGCACATATACAATGAAGAAATATAACAATCACAGTCCTCCTTTCTGCAACTGGTCATGTGGTCGTAGCTGATATTCAGAACTACCTTATTCCACCACCCATTCTGTATTTCCCTTGCCCTCCACAAGCACCTCAGCTGGTCGTGGTTTTTTGCCTGGTGGGGTGACCCGAACCTTCACTTGCTGAAGTGTCTGGGCCATTAGCAGTCATATTGGAATTGAGTTGCTGTAATTTTCCATTGACTTTAATCACAGGGCATGGTAGTACTAAGAGACGTCCTAAAGAATCTCCTGTATTTCAGACATATTCTTCTTTACCTGCATTATGTAATGTCAATCCAATTTCCCCTTGGTATTAGGATCTATCACACCAGATAGTACAGTAATGTCCTTCTTTGTCTGTTGATCCAGAGGCATGAGGAAGCCAAAATGGCCAGGTAGCATTCTTAATTTCCAGTTCAATGCAATCAGTATTGTGTCTCCAGGTGGGAGTGTTCCTCCCTTTGGGACTAACCTCTCCAGACTCACAGAGCATAGGGTAGCAGTGACACGAAGCAAAATTTTTTGAGTGGGTCACTAGGGGTAATAGTGAGGGGTACTACTCCCATTTCCACCCCTTGCTTCCTGGACCCATGAATCCTGGCTATTGGAGAAACAAAACCGTATATTGGATGCTGGTTTAAAGCATATAAAGCCTCCTGGAGAACATTACCCCAACCCTTCAAGGTATTGCCACCTAGCTGGTGCCGTAATTGTGTTTTTAGGAGACCATTCCATCATTCTATCAAGCCAGCTGCTTCAGGATGATGGGGAACATGGTAAGACCAGTGAATTCCATGAGCATAGACCCATTGCCATACTTCATTTGCTATGAAGTGAGTCCCTTGATCTGAAGCAGTGCTGTGTGGGATACCATGACAGTGAATAAGACATTCTGTAAGTCCATGGATGGTAGTTTTGGCAGAAGAATTGCATGCAGGGAAGGCGAATCCATATCCAGAATAACTATTTATTCCAGTAAGAACAAAACACTGTCCTTTCTGTGTTGGAAGTGGTCCAATGTAATCAACCTGTGACCAGGTTGCTGGCTGATCACCCCAAGGAATGGTTCCATATCGCGGACTCAGTGTTGGTCTGTGCTGATGGAAGGAAGATTGGGCACTCAGCAGTGGCGGTAGCCAAATCAGCCTTGGTGAGTGGGCATCCATGTTGCTGAGCCCATGCATAACCTCCATCCTTGCCACCATGGCCGCTTTGTTCATGAGCCCATTGAGCAAAGACAGGAGTAGCTGGGGAAAAAGGATGGCTGGTTTCCATTGAACGTGTCATCTTATCCAACTGATGGTTAAAGTCCTCCTCTGCTGAGGTCACCTTTTGGTGGTGCTTGAACAGTTTCTCTCAGAAAGATCAGCACAAGGCCAGTGCCCATGAGACGGATGTTAAAGATGTCCCAAGTGTCCAAACTACCGTACTACTCCATTATTTCAGACATTAACTCCTCCTCCTCCTCCCAGTAATTTCCCCAGTCTTAGGGTTCTGTATTTTGCTGAACCGCCTCACAGAACTCACAGACACCTAAGGGTTCATCTCACGTAGTAGTGGTGGAGGCTGGCAGGCTGGCAAGTCCCAGGTCCGTGAGTAGGTCTGGAGGATCCTTCCACCTCTTGGGGTTTGATGAATCTTGATCAGCAGATCAGATGACAGCTGCTGTCCCAAATCCAGGGGTGAGATGAGGATGATCCGAGACACAAAACCAGAGCAAGAGGAGGGCAAATCTTCACAGGAGATTTGTAGGTATATCCTCAAGGAAGCTAAGGGTGGTGATTTGAATTATACCCTCCAGCAAGGCAGGACTCAAGATACATTCCACCTGTGTTGCCCCAACAGAAATAACCTAAATCCCATCACAGAGTCGATTGCCAGTCATTATAGGGAATGACTACTACCAGCTGCCCAGCCAAGTTCATACCTGGCCTTAACTACCACACCACCCCAAACATGCATGGATAATGGGATTTATAAAACATCACAGAATAGAGGACAATGGCTAGAAGGGCCACATCAAGCAATTCACTGCAGGTGGGCATTCACATGAGACACAAATATCTTTGCTCCTTTGGCCCATTCAGAGAGATCTATCCACATACCTCTTCCACATAAATCCTTGTCACCAATTTTCCAATCATGCTTCTTCCAAGTCCCAGACCATCCAGCCAAGCCAATAGCCACAGCCCATGAATCCGTATATAATCGCACATCTGGACATTTCTTATTCCATGCAAAGTGAACAGCCATATGCACAGCTCAAAGTTCTGCCCTTTGGGAGGATATCCTTTCACCACTGTCTTCAAGGAAGTTCTGGAAAGGGGCTGCAGTGCTGCTGCTGTGCACTTTTGATTGTTGCCTGTGTATTGCATAGAACCATCTGTAAACCAGACACGAGTTTTCTCTTCCTCAGTCAACTGATCATAAAGAACTGCCTATGAGGCCATAGGTACAGACTGGGAGACGGAAGGTAATGTGACTGGATTGGAGACCATAGGCATTTGGGCCATTTCCTCATGCAACTTTCTTGTACCTTCAGGTCTTGCTCAAGCCTGATCTCTGATATACCACTTCCATTTAATGGTGGAGTGCTGCTGTGCACATCCAATTTTATGACTCTGTGGGTCAGACAACACCCAGTTCATGATGGGAGCTCTGGCCTCATGGTGAGTAGGTGGTCCATGGTTAGGTGTTCAGTCTCTACCAAAGCCTAATAACAAGCTAAAAGTTGTTTCTCAAAAGGATAATAGTTATGTGCAGAGGTTAGCAGGGCTTTGCTCCAAAATCCCAAGGGTCTGCATTGCAGTTCACCAATAGGGACGTGCCAAGACTCCAAACAGCATCTCTATCTACTGGAGACACTTCAGCCACCATTGGATTAGCCGGATCATATGGCCCAAGTGGCAGAGCAGCCTGCATGGCAGCCTGAAGCTGTTGGAGAGCCTTCTGTTGTTCTGGGCCTCACTCAAGTCACTTGATAAATAGGTGGCCACAACACACCCACATGAGGAATATGTTGCCTCCAGAATCCAAGGAGGGCCACGAGATGTTGTACCTCCTTTTTAGTTGTGGGGGAAGCCAGATACAATAACTTATCCTTCACTTTAGTAGGAATATCTTGAAATGACCCACACCATTGAACCCCTAGAAATTTAATTGAAGTGGAAGGTGCCTGAATTTATGTTGGGTTAATCTCCCACCCTCTAGCATGCAGATGTCTCAACAATAAGTCTAGAGTCATTGATACTTCTTTCTTATTAGGTCCAATCAGCATAATGTCATCAATATAATGGGCCAGTGTGATGTCTTGTGGAAAGGAAAGGTGATCAAGATCTCTACAGACTAAATTATGACATAGTCCTAGGGAATTGATATACCCCTGAGTAAGCACTGTGAAAGTACACTGTTGGCATTGGCAGCTGAAGGCAAACTGCTTCTCATGGTCTTTTGAAATTGGTATCAAGAAAAAGGCATTGGCCAGATCGATAGCTACATACCAGGTTCCAAGAGATGTACTAATTTGCTCAAGCAATGAAACCACATCAGGAATGGCAGCTGCAATTGGAGTCACCACCTGATTAAGTTTACGATAATCTACTGTCATTCTCCAAGATCCATCTGTTTCTTGCACATTCCAAATAGGTGAATTAAATGGAGATGTGGTCATTATCACTACTCCTGCATCCTTCAATCCTTGATGGTGGCAGTAATATCTGCAGTCCCTCCAGGGATGCAGTACTGGTTTTGATTTACTATTTTTGTAGGTAGAGGCAGTGCTAATGGCTTCCACTTGGCCTTTCCTACCATAATAGCCCTTATTCCACATTTCAGGGACACAATATGGGAATTCTGCCAATTGCTCAGTATATCTATTCTAATTATGCATTCTAGAACTGGGGAAATCACTGCAGGATGGGTTTGGGGACTCACTGGACCCATTGTGAGACACATCTTAGGTAAGACTCCATCAATAATTGATCTCCATATGCCCCACTCTGACTAGTGTGCCACAATGATGCTTTGTGTGTCCTGGAATTAGTGACAGTTTGGAGCTGTCTGATTATTTCCTTTTCCCCAATGAACAGTCACTCTCATAGAAGACTTCAGATCCCTTTGGGGAAGCCTGGGAGAAAGATTGACATTATAAATTTTTGACAATGTAGTGTGGGGTCCTTCCTCAAAGGGACTGGCCTCCCCTTCATTCAAGGTGTTGTGCGTCTATATACTGACTCAAGTCTGGAAATTGATTCAATCTAGCCTGCAGTTCATGTGATCTAGAATTCTCCTGTCTATACAGATCCAGTAAATACTCAGTAGGTTTGCCATTTATTTTACTACCAGGAACACTGTGTACAAGTAGCCAATGCCATAATTCCACATGAGTCAGACTATTCTGATTAGTGTTCTGATTCTGCTGTCCATTATGGTAACCACACCCACCTTGCCTTTGTCAATTAAGTGCTGCCACTTGGCCCCTGCTACCACGGGATCTAATCAGCCCCATCGTGGTTAAGTGTCTTAGTTCAATGAGAGAAGTTCTCACTGTCAAATCCGGCTTACATAAAAGAGGAATCACCTTCAAGGATGCTGGAGCTCCCTTCACAAATTTATTCCTCACCGTACTGGAAAAAGGTGTGTCTTCAGGACTCTCCATTTCTTGCTCTAGGGGTCTAATCGGACGGAGCTCTGGTAGCATAGTGCCTGAGGCACTTGACTGCTAACCAGAAGGCTGGCAGTTCAAACCCACCGGCCACTCCTCAGAAGAAAGGTTGGGCAATCTACTTCCATAGTGAAACTGCCTTGGCAACCCAAGGAGGGGTTGCTATGAATCGGTGCTGACTCGATGGAACATAACAAGAACAACAGGGTCTAATCTGACAAATCCATCCTAACAGGCCAATTTTCCTAAGCCTCTGGATACCTTCTTCTACATTATACCAAAGCTGTTCTGGTACTTCAACTTGACTTAAGGTAGACCACTGTATAATCCATACTTCAGTAATCCAACCGAATAATTAGATCTCTTCCTACCCTCTGGAGCTGAAACATTAAATGAACCATCTTTTCTTATTGGGCCTAAATCAATAAACTTAGACTGATCCAATGTTACATTCCTGACCATTCCATTCCATTCTATTACCATTAACTGACACCCTCAGTAGCCATTCCCATAAATATTCTCCAGGTTTCTTTCTGTACATGTTAGCAAAATCAAGTCTTTTTGGGTGAAGCGTACCACCTCCTCAGTCACACTTTTTATTTCTCGTTTTGGAGCTCACTTGGATTTAACTTTAGTTTTAGGTCTAGCAGCAAAAATGGGTGGTTGGGGTAGTTGCTGAGATCATTCAGCAATGTCTTCCATGGCCTTTGCCTCAGGCAGTGACCCAATAGGAACAGTCGGGTAATCCCATCAAACTGAGGTAGAAGGGAGAATGGTTTTACTGTAATCCCTTCAGATGGGGGAATTCAACAGAATTTATAGGCTCCATATCCTGATTTTCCTGACTATCTGCCCATATATCCCCATTCCAGTTTTCAGGATCCCATTTTTTCTCAATCCATGCCCTCAGTTTAACTTCAGACACCATTCTGAGTTGGCAATTTAATTGGTGTTGTAACTCAGCCACCCAATAAGACTCTGGGTTTGGTTTTTGGCAATCTCAGCTCTGTTACTAGAAGGAATAAGACTTTCTTTCAGAGCACAATTGGAAACATTGAGGTCTTTTCTGTGGTGCAGAAGCTGTGACTCAGCAGCCCTGAGTTCATCATGCTCTTTCACCACTTTGTGTAATGTAAGTAGGAATGGCCAACCAGCTTCCTTATACCCTTCGTGTTGACCAAATTGCAGAAAAGTATCAAATATGCAATCACCGGGAGCCTGGCTTCTCACAAGTACTTGATGTATTGGTGTTGCTATTTTGCATATTAATGTTGCCACCTCATGCCACAGATTAGCAGGACCCTCTTTAATAACAGAGGCAGGGTGACTAGTGTCTTTACAATTAATCGAATTGGAGAAATCATCCTTATGATTTTGTCTTTCTAGAACCACTCTCAGTACCAAATGTGTTAGACTGGGTCCTCTATAGAAACAAAACTAGTTAAGCTTATGTAGAGAGATATAAGGAAATTTATCTTAGGAAAATGGCTCACACACTTATAGAAGCTGGCAAGTCCAACGATCTTGGATCAAACGTCAAGCTGGAGGCTTTTCCCGCCTCATGCAACTGCAGGGTCTGAGGAGCTCAAGGTTGGCAGGCAGTATACTGGCTGTTGACTCCAATGAATGACGAATCCAAGATCTCCAGGCCAAATGTTGGATTGTTTCTCACGGATAGTTGTAGGCAGCACAACAGAATCCCAATCCACAGAAGAGTGTCTCTTTTCCCAGGATGTCCATAACTATACTGAAAGCAAACCCCACCCCTAGGGAAACTAAACTCCCTTTCAATGGATTGGCTGCTCAAAACAGACATCTGATCCCGTCATTGGAACAACTCACACCATAATTGCTTAAACCACACAAATTGTGGTCCAGCCAAGTTGACACACAGCTCCAACTGTCACAATCAAGGATACAAAAGTGCCTTAAAGCTGTGAATGACTACAATCATTGACAGCTTATCTACTACTCTGCATGCCACAGAACATGAATATCTTGCTCCCAGGTGCCTGGTGGTTCTGGCTTAAGACACTATTGTTCTCTGGGACATGGTCTCAGTTCCTCCAAAGAAACAATAAAGTATTTTAGGACTTAAGATTTTGCTCACTGATTGTAGTTGTTTGTTCTTTTCTTTTGGAATATAATTTTTAAACTTCCCTCAATTAAATAGTTCACATGCCCTGCCTGAACAGGCAACTTGTGCCAGTGGATGAGGCTCTTCCCAGTGTTCACCTCCACACAACCATCTAGAAAGGTACAGAGTCCACTATTTTAATTGCTGGCCAGGTACTGGTGGTCCTATAATGACTGGGATTTTACTAAGAGTCTGGTAACCCAGGTTATTGCTTTAAACTACAACCTGTCAATTTATCGTAATTTGATATTGCAATGATGTTGGAAAATATCCCAAATACTAGTACTGTCACCCATGGTGGACAAGCTTCATTTGTTTCCAGACTAAGATAGACTAGGATGAAAGGCCTGGAAATTAGCCAGTGAAAGCCCTGTAGATTAGAACAGAATATTGACCAATATAATGTTGGAAAATGAGCCCTCTACTTTGGAAGGTACTCAAAATACATAGGGGTTACACCAATGAACTCAAACATACCTGTGATCATGAAGATCATGCAGGATTGGGCAAGGTTTTGTACTGTTGTACGTGGGATCTCCATGAGTCAGAGCTGAGTCAACAAAATTTAGCAACAGCAACAACATTGCTTTAAAAGATTGTGTTCATTTCTACTCTTTGACTTGTGGCTTATTTCATCCTATCTTGCTGAGCCACCTGTCCGTTTGCTTACTCAGATGCCCATCCTTTCGTTCCTCCTCCCTTGAGTCCCTGCCTTCCGTGCTTCTTCAGAGCCTTGTGTTGCCTTCTCTGCTCCACCTTTGACATTCTGCTCTTTCTGACTTCTAATCTGATGGCTAGTCCTTCCCACCATGTCCCCTCAGGCTCAGAAACATGTCTTTTGAAACTGCAGGGGTTATTTTGTGTAACTAGATGACCTGGATTTTGAAGAACAACTCTGATTTGCTGCCATTTAATTCCTTTTAGTATAGTCCATTACTTAACATATAACATAAATATATTTTAATTTTTACCCTTGGTTAGTCTTTTTCTATAAATAAATAAACACATCAAGAACATAAACCAAGTGACCAAGACACACATGAATAAATGTTTGTGATCATTAGCCATTAGAGGTGGAAATCAAAACAATAATGAGATATCATCTCACACCAGCATTAATAGCAAACTTCAAAAAGACAGAAAATAACAAATGCTGGGGAGGATGTGGAGAGACCAAAACCCCCATACACTTCTGCTGGGACTGTAATACTGAGACAGGGACTCACATAGGGAATGTAAAACTGCCCCTGCTGACAGTAGGTAAAGATTCGTCTATGAAATCCATCAGGGAGGCTGGGACCTAAATTTAGGGCTGGAGACATTAAGGCCCTTCATAACCCACTACCCCATCACACCTGGGTGGTTCTGTACCCACATCCTGGGGCACAGAGTACAGAAATAGCTAGTTGCCTCTTCAGCTCTGTGCTTCATATCTTGTAAGTTTCTTTCTGCAGATGTTTGCCATACCTAGTTTCCAGCTCTTTAGGCACATGCAACTTGATGCTGATTGTCCGTCTACATACAGCCCTTTTGGGATGACAGATACCTTGACTAGGAATCAAACTAACATCCCAAAGGACAGCACATGCACAATATCCATACAGTGTACAATGGGCTAGGAGCCCAAATAAGGGAAAACAGGAAACCTGAGCACCTGATTTGCCAGCTTTTCAGCTTGTACATTTTATTCCCCTATAACTGCTATAAACAAACTGAAAGCAGCAGTTTTGCTAGTGTGCTTTATGTCTAGCTGTTGCTCCACTGCAGTGTTTCATTAAAGACTTGCTCTCTGAAATTACTTCTGTCTCCATGAGCAGTTTTTCTCACTGGAAGACAGGAGCCCATGTGGACCCCCCAGGGTCCTGATAACGATATGGTGCAACCACTGTGGAAAATGATATGATACTTCCTTGAAAAGTTGGAAGTAGAAATACCATATGGTCCAGCAATTCCATTACTAGGTATATATCCTACAGAAATAAGAGACATGTTCTGAACAGATATATGCACATGCATGTTCATCATGTAAGTATTCACAATAGCAAGAAAATGGACACAATGCAAGTATCTGTCATGAGATGAATAGGTAAACTATGGTATTTACACACAATGGAATACTACTCAATGTTAAAGATTACCAATGAATCTGTGAAACACTTTGTAATGTGGATGAAGTTGGAGAATATTACTGAGTGAAATTAGTCAATCATTACAGGACAACACATATTTTGTAAGATTAGCACTGTAAAAAGTCAAGAAAAGGTTTATACAAAGAAAGAAACATCTTTTGAAGATTACCATGGATGGGAGGAGTAAGGAGGGTAAATAAGTAACTAGAGGTTATATGCCTTTTTAACTTGAGTGAAGGGAAAGTCATTATATAATAAGGAGGCAGTGAACACAAAATGATCAAGGAAGGTACTGGGAAAAGCTAAATACTATTACATACACAACCCTGCAATAACAGTAAAAGCCATAATCTTTGAGTGGATACATATATAGACATACAAACTGAGCAGGAGTGGGAAGGGTAATGGGCCTACACCCACAAGTATAAATAGGTTTGGCAGAGGCTATTTCTATGTATGTACTTTATATGTGCTGCAAAATATCCATAAGTATACTAGAGCATACAGGGTGAAAAGTTATGGAAACTTTTAGTCAGAACTAAACACTTTGAGGAATGAGTCACTGGGCCTGGGGGCTTAGGACCATAGTTTCAGGGGACAACAAGGTCAATTGGAGTAACACAATTCACAAAGACAATGTTCCAAATCCTACTTTGGTGAGTAGTGACTATGGTTTTAAGCTTGTGTTGTACTTGTTGTTAGGTGGCATTGAATCATCTCTGACTTACAGCAACTCTATGCAGAGCAGAATGAAACACTATCTGGTCCTGTGCCAGCCTCATGATCCTTTTTATACCTGAGCCCATCATTGCAGCCACTGTGTCAATCCATCTCATTGAGGGGCATCCCCTTTTTGGTTGACCTGCCACTTTACTAAGCATGATATTCTTCTCCAGGAATGGTTCCTTCTGAGAACATCACTAAAATAGGTGAGAGTCTGGCCATTCTCATTTCCACGGAGCATTCCAGCTGCATTTCTTCCAGGACAGATTTGTTAGTTCTTCTGGCAGTCCACAGTACTTTCAGTATTCTTTGCCAACACCACAACTCAAAAACATCAACTCTTCTACGGTCTTCCTTATTGTCCAGCTTTCATATGCATAAGAGTCGAATGCAAATACCATGGCTTGGGTTAGGTGCACCTTAGTCTTCAAATAGACATCTTTGCTCTTTGTCACTCAAAAGAGGACTTTTGCAGCAGATTTGCCCAATGCAATACTTTGATGTCTTGACTGCTACTTCCATTGGTGTTGATTGTAGAACCAAGTAATATGAAGTCCTCGACAACTTCAGTCTTTTCTCCATCCATCGTGAAGCTGTTCACTGGACCAGTTGAGAATTTCTGTTTTCCTTCTATTGAGGTGTAATCCATACTGCAGACTGTAGTCTTTAATTTTCATCAGTAAGTGCTTCAAGTCATCCTCACTTTCAGCAAGCACAATTGTGTCATCTGCGTGTGGCATGTTGTTAATGAGTCTTCCTCCAATCCTGATGCCATGTTCTTCTTCTTGTAATTCAGCTTCATGGTTTATTTGCTCTGCATACCAATTGAATAAGTATGGTGAAGGGATACAACCCTGACACACTCCCTTCTTTATTTTAAACCATGCAGTATTCCCTTACTCTGTTCAAACGACAGTCTCCTGGGTACAAGCAAGTGTTCTGGAATTTCCATTCTTCTCAACATTATCCGTAATTTGTTATGATCCACACAATCAAATACTTTTACAAAATCAATAAAACATAAAAAAAAAACATCTTTCTGGTATTCTTTGCTTTCAGCCCAGATCCATCTAACTTCAGTTATGATATCCCTCATTCCATGTCCACTTCTGAATCCATCTTGCATTTCTGGAAGTTCTCTGTCAATATATTCCTGCAACCATTTTTGAATTATCTTCAGTAGGATTTTACTTGCGTGTGATCACTTTCCTTTGGAATGGGTACAAATATGGATCTCTTGAGTCAGTTGGCCAGGTAACTGTCTTCCAAATCTCTTGGCATAGTTGAGTGAGTGCCTTCAGTGTGCCATCTTTTTGTTGAAACATCTCAGTGGGTATTCCATCAATTTCTGGAGCCTTGTTCTTTGCCAGTTCCTTCAGTGCAGCTTTGACTTCCTCCTTCAGTACCATTGTTTTTTGATCATACACCACCTCCTGAAATGGATGAAGATCGACCAATTCCTTTTGGTACAGTGACTCTGTGTATTCCTCTAATCTTTTGATGTTTCCTGCATCATTCACTATTTTGACCATAGAATCTTTCAGTATTGGAACTCAAGGCTTAAATTTTTTCCTCAGTTCTTTCAGCTTGAGAAGTGCTGAGCATGTTTTTCTGTTTTGATTTTCTAACTCCAGGTCTTTGCACATTTCATTATAATAATTGGTTTTGTCTTCTCCAGCTGCTCTTTGAAATATTCTGTTCAGTTTTTTTATCTTGTCATTTCTTCCATTTGCTAAAGCTACTCTTCACTCAGGCAAGTTTTGGAGTCTCTTCTGACATCCATTTTGGTCTTTTCTTCCTTTCTTGTCTTTTTTAATGACCTTTTGCTTTCTTCATGGATGATGTTCTTGATGTCATCCCACAATTCATCTGGTTTTCAGTAATTGGTGTTCAGTCCATCAGATCTATTCTTTAGATGGTCTCCAAATTCAGGAAGATATTATTAAGGTCATATTTTGGCTCTTGTTAGCTTGTTTTAATTGTCTTCAACTTCATCTTGAAGTTACATATGAGCAGTTGATGGTCTGTTTCACAATCAGCTCCTGGCCTTGTTTTGGGTGAAGATATTGAACTTCTCCATCGCCTTTTGCCACAAATATAGCCAGTCTGGTTCCCATGTATTCAATCTGGTGAAGTCCATGTGTATAGCTATCATTGATGTTGTTGAAAAAAAAGTATTTGCAATGAATAAGTCATTGGTCTTGCAAAATTCTGTCATGTTATCTCCAGCATTATTTCTATCACCAAGGCCATATTTTCCAACTACTGGTGGTTCTTCTTTGTTTCCAAATTTTGTATTCTAGCCATCAGTGATAATTGAACACATCTTTATTACATGTTTGGTTAATTTCAGACTGCAGAAGTTGGTAAAAATCTTCTATTCATCTTTGGCTTTGGTGGTTGGTGCACAGATTTGAATAATAGTAGTATAAACTGGTCTTCCTTGGAGGTGTATGGATGTTACCCTAATTGTTGGAGATGGTTTAAAGTGTTGATGTTGGCTCTTTCTTCTTTTTTCATGTGTACATTTATTGCTAGAAATTGGCCTTTGATCACTGCTTTTGCTGTGTCCCAAAGATTTTGGTAT
>NW_006922477.1:56955-58130 GCF_000298275.1 Orycteropus afer afer
TGTCTTAAAGTCAATTTGATCAGAAATTAATATTGCCACTCCTGCTAACTTACAGTTCCCATTTGCTTGATATATCTTTTTCCAACCTTTGATTTTTAGTCTATTTTTGTCTTTATCTGTAAGGTGTGGTCCCCCCTCCCTTTTTTTAAAATTGTGATTTGGGTGAAGATTTACAGAGTTAATTCACTTTCCATACAGTAGTTCGCATACACTTTGTCTCATGACATTGACCACAGTTTACCACAATGCAACTGCTCCCCTCCCACCTCCTCCCCATAGTTACCTCTTCCCAGTGTCCACCCCTCCATGGGCTCCTGTCCCCTGAGCTGTCTCCCTGTGCATAAGCAGCCCTTCTTTCTCCCATGATTGTTCTCTCCAAGGAGTGTATCTGCTTGAGGTAAATGTTTAACTCACATTCCTGTATTTTGTTTGGCTGGAAACCACAAGTGTGGGTTCAATTCCACATGCGAAGGACAGCTAGGGGCCATAGTCTCAGTAGTTCCACCCGGCTCTATCAGACCAGGTTTGGTTCCCCCCCTTTTATTCCTCCAGTGATTTTGAGTTTTGTTCCACATTGTCCTCCCTCTCTATCAAGGATCTCCTAGATAGATCCCCTTTCAAGTGCATGACAGTGGTAGCCAGGCACCATCTAGTTCTTCTGGTCTCATAGTCATATAGGCTGCAGGTCAGATGGTGTACCAGTCGCTAGGACTAATTGTTTCCATGAATTTTGGTTTTCTTCATTCTTCTTTGTTCTGGATGAGGAGAGACCCATCATTGCATGTATATGGCAGCTTGCTAGCTTTTAAGATCCCAGTCACTACTTAACAAGGTAGGAGGTGGAAAAATGTTTTGTGTAGTATGTAATGTCAATTCAGTTTGATGACCCCAGCGACTATGGTCCAAAGCCCACAGGTTCAACTACTCGGTCTCTCTGGGTAGCTGGCTGTGACCAGGCAGTGACCACAACCTTGCCCCTTGTCAGCTCTAGTGTACACATGGGAAATCTGGTCATTCACATAAACTTGCAGGACTGTTGTCTGCCAACCCTATATATGTTCATGGATACACTCCCCATTTCATGTTGTTGTTGTTGTTATGTGCTGTCGAGTCGGCCCCGACTCATAGCGACCCCTCCTTGGGTTTCCGAGGCAGTATCACTACGGAAGTAGGAT
>NW_006922477.1:59198-65561 GCF_000298275.1 Orycteropus afer afer
TTCTATAAATTCTAGAGATAAGTCCCTTGTCAGATATGTTATTACCAAATATTTTTTTCCCAATCTGTATGTTCTGTTTTGACTCTTTTGGAGAAGTCTTTGGAGGCACATAAAAATTTAATTTTTAGAAGGTCCCAATCATCTGTTTTCTCTTCTGGTGTTTGTCAGAATTTATTCTTACTGACTGTGCTTTGTAGGTATCTTTTTGTTTTCCCCATGCTGCTTTCCGGATTCTGTCTTTGTCTTTGGTTTTGATGAGTTTGATGATGATGGGTCTTGGTGATTTTCTTTTGGGGTCTATCCTGTTTGGGGTTCTTTGGACTTCCTGAATGGATATATTCTCATCTTTCATCATATTAGGGAAGTTCTCCTCCAGCAAATCTTGGACAATTTTCTGAGTGGTTGCTTAAGGAAGGGAACTCATTTTATAGCTTACCAGGGTGTTGAGGGAAGGAGAGGGAATAATTTCAGGCTAGTTGGGGGCCACATGCTGAAATGGGTAAGGGGAGGGATGGTACAGAAAGAGTCTGTGACCACCATGATAACTTTGGGGAAAGGGAGGGCACTGAATTGTGCACATAAGATTTAGATGACAAAAGCTAATACTAGTATATCCATAAAACTGCATTACTATTAACACCAAATACCAGGCTACAGAAAAACACATAAATATCTGAGAAGATCAGATGGGGGTCAGTGAAGAGGATTATACTCTTGACCAAGGATAGATTCAGCTGATGCTAATCTTGCAGAGATACCAGTGATACAAAATACCCATAATCCTTACAGAAACAGCAGAAGACAGACAGAGCAATCCCTCACAGACAGCCAGACACTGTGGGAGAGATACAACATATCTGTTGACTCAGGACCATAGCACTGGGGGACACCAGACTCAATTGGCACAAAAAATACATAAAAATCTTGTTCCACAGCCTACATTGCTGAGTAGCAGCTGGGGTCTTAAAAAGCTTTTGAGCAGCCATCTAACATGCAGCTAGTGGTCTCCTGTCATCAGAAGCGAAGAAGAGTGCAAAATACCAACGGCATTTGGAAGCAATCAACCCTAGGACATGATGGATCTTGAGACCAGAAGATGGTGCCCAGCAACCAATGCCAACCACTGATGAAGGGATTAAAACTTAAGATCCTGGGTAGAGTGGGAGGAAAAACATAGAATAGAATCCAGAAGCAGAATAATGAGCAGCATTACTAGTCAGATGGAGTCTGGTGGGACTCTCAATACTATGGCCTTGGGATACATTCCGGGCCTGGAATAAAACTCACTCCCAGGGGCTGGCTCTCAGCCTAGTCATAAATAAGATGTGCAGTAGACTACTCAACCCAGGGTGACACACCCACATACTCTATGGATATGCATTCCTTGGAGCAATAGACCACGAGGCACCAGAGGGGCAACATTCACAAGGAAGAAACGCAGGAGACACAGTAGTGGATAACTATGAGGAGCATGGTTTTGGGGGTTACTGGGCAGGGAGGGGAAGAGAGTGGGTTAGGCTTGGAGATGGTAATTGGGGAGTGAAACCAAGTATACATGAAATGTTGAATGTAAAACAAACTGCTCTGTAAAGTTGCACCTAAAGTACAGTAATAAAAAATAATAATAATAGTGGAAGGTCATAGATAGAAAAATGTGGAATAAAACTGAAAATCATAAAAAAGACCAATCTTACTATTCTAATAGAGACAGGTGGCAACCCTTATTAGACACTCTTCAGGCCAACACTCTTCAGGCCTGGAACTGAACTCAGTTCCTGTGGCTCTACTTTCAGCCAAGCAATAGATAGGTTTACAAGGTGAAGAAGAATACCAGGGAGATACTCATTCTTTAGAACAATCAATCACAGGAGATCAAAAGGGCAGAATTTGCCCAGAAGTAAAGGTCAGAAGGAAGGTAGGGATAGGCAAGAAGTGAGAAGAGTGCTGTTATGTTGTCAGGAGTGCAACCTGAATAAATATGTGAATAAAAATGTGTATGAATTGTTGAATGTGAACCAAGATGCTCTGATAACTTTCACCCAAATCATAAGAAAAAGAAAAAAATAAAGAAGAAAGCAAACTTTGTGTTCTGGTATCAGAGGCACCATTACTTGTGCTCTGAGTACATTCTGGAGTGTGTGACTTGGGACAGGCACCTACTCATACTCAAAATGATGCTTGGCTTGATGGCTTATGGTCTTTCCAACTGGGAGAGTGTGTGGACCTCATGATGTTGCATACTGGTAAGCTGCCTCATTCATTTGTACTTTGCTTAGTCATCTGCCACTCTTTTTTTTTCTTGGCCTGCACATGGACATTCTTTTCTGTAGTGACATTTTCACCTGTTGGATAGAGGTAATATGCTTCTGGCCTGTTCTCATGAGAACACTGGGAAAAAATTACGAAAACAAGTTTGTGTTTTTCAGGGTAGTTCATTACGCTAAAAAAAGTGCTGACTCAGCACCCTTGAAGAAATAGGAGTTAGCATCGAGGTTGGGAGTGGGTGAATTAAGGTAGGATAAATTAAGGAGGAAAGTGTAAGGGAGAGACCAGAGTGGTAGATAGCCTGCTGCTTAAATGCTGTGCTGGGCTCTGGGAGTAGTGTGCTCATGGTGGAAGCACAGGGTCTGTCTCTGGCATGTCTAATGAATTGAGGTGTGGGTGCAGAATTCATTTCCAACTTCTCAGCTGAAAAAAAAGTCACTCTTTTTATACCAGCCTGATGTACTTCCTCAAGTGAATAAACCAGTTGCCATCAAGTGAATTCCAACTCATGGTGCCCCCATGTGTGTCAGAGTAGAACTGTTCTAAATAGGGTTTTCAGTGGCTGATTTTTCATAAGTAGTCAGTCACCAGGCCTTTTATCTGAGGCACCTTTTGGGTGGACTCGAACCTCCAAACATTTGGTAAGCAGCAGAAAGCATAATCCATTTGCACCACGCAGGGACACCCATCAAGTGAAGAGGAGAGAAAAAGATGCTTTTCCACCTACACATACCCAGATTGCAGCCTTTTATGGGGGAGTCAAACCTATTCTCTCATGTGCCCTTTAGGTAGCTCTTCACTGGGGACTGTCTTCCGGAGGGTATGATTTTCTTATTGTAATTTTCCTTCAAGTGTTCTGATGACTTTGAAACTGTTTTCTTCTGTTTGGCATTTCACATGAATTTTAGTCCCATGTCCTTAGAGTTTTCTGGGCCATTCCCTGTTGATATCTATCATCCCCTCAGAAGGAAGGTCGGGCAATCTACTTCTGTAATGATACCACCTCGGAAACTCAAGGAGGGGTCGCTATGGGCTGGGTCCGACTTGACGACCCATAACACCACCACCACCACCACCACCTGTCATCCCAGCATGAGTATTAACAAAGGCCTATTACTTTCAAAGGAGCTCTGGTAGCATAGTGGCTAAGACACTTGCCTGCTAACCAGACGGCTGGCAGTTCAAACCCACCAGCCACTCCTCGGAAGGAAGGTTGGGCAATCCTACTTCTGTAGTGATACTGCCTCGGAAACCCAAGGAGGGGTCGCTATGAGTCAGGTTTGACTCGACGGCACATAACAACAACAACATTACTTTCAAAAATCTCCTGTAGGGTGGTAGATTATATTAGCTCCACACTCTCAGACTCTTTAAATGTCATGCTAGCACTCCACATTCACATATTCAAAGCGGAACTCAGCACCTTCCTCCCCGATTGTTGCTCATAGCCCCATCTTCCTGCTTGTGTCTTGGTGTCACTGTGTCCCTTTTGGTCGAGTTCAAGCAGCTTCCTCCTCTGAGTGGCCCCAAAGTCAGTGGCCATAGGAAATAGGTGAGTTAACACTTGGGATATGGGAGGGTAACTTGTGTTGGTGTGAAACATAAGGTATATCTGCAATGAAATGTTCCTCTGGTTTACTGGCCAGGTCCTACCTCTTTGGCTCCATTTTGATTGTTTTCTTTCTCTCTCTGAAGCTGTGTTCTATAAATGCTGGGTTGCCTACCACCCAACCCAAGTCTTTGTTTCCTGTCCTCCCCACTTTCCACTTTTATGAGAATTTAGCTTTGGGTCAGCATCCATTTCTTCTCTGGCCAAGAAGTCCCAGCTACTCTGTACAGATGTAGAGAAGCAAGGTTGTCAAAAGGAAGTGGAGGGACTATTAAGGGCCTGCTTCTGCCCCAGACTTGCCAGACATGCTGCTAAGCTTGAGAGGCACCTGTCCAGTTGCATTTTGGCCCCACAGCCAAACCCACCGGTACCACCCAGTGCTTTCCTTTCATCAGTTGAGATGTGATACTGGGACATGTGGGCACGGAAGATGATCTCCAGTCTCTAACAATAATATCACATACTATGATGCTATTGTTGGGCTTTCTCTTTGCAGAAAAATCTACATTTTTGTGATAGTCTTTCACTATATAACCAAAAGCAAAATAGACTTGAAAAACTTCAAGCAGTGAATGGAGTTGATTCTTGGCCAACAGTTTTTGCCCCCCACTCTAGATAATTGGGTAACCAAGAGGAGCAGTTTCTCCTAATTTTCTCAGTGTTTTCTGTTGTGTAACAGTGCGTGTCCTTGAAAGCATACTGCACATCCAAACCTATACCTTCTCAAAGGGTATTGTGTGGGCCTGTGCAGCTCAGAGAACTGATTTAAGGACTTCCCACCAAGTTACCCATTTTCTTTTCTAGCTGTCTCACAGGCTGTTCTACCAAAGTATGTGAAAGGCTCCAAATGGTATGGTCGTCGGACTCAACCTGAGCTGTATGTGTTGAAGACAGAGGCCAGACACTTATGGGACCTGCAAGCACAGGCCAGCCTGAGTGACCAGCTCCCCTGCACCACCTCTCTGCAAAGTGTGGAGGTGAGTCAGAATTCTTTTTCCCACACTGGGTGCCCAATATCATGTAAACAATCTCTCACATAGTCACTACTCTCATCACATGGTTATGAGAGGCTGTGTGGAGGGAGACATACATTCTCCAGAGCTAAGTTACCAGAAGCTTTGGTTGATACTGAGGAATGAGCTCTTATTTAAAATTTTCTCTGAGTCTACTTGTCTCCATTTGGCTTTGGCCACAGAGCATTCTCCTTCAGATATAGGGACAGTGGAGAATTTTTATATAAATCACTTTTTTCTGACCTCTTTTCCCTGCTCACCACCAATCATTCTAGTAATGCACGAAAACTATTTTTATGGTTCTGTAAGAGTGTAGGGAGCTCTAGTAGCATAGTGGCTAAGGCACTTGACTGCTAACCAGAAGGCTGGTGGTTCAAACCCACCAGCCACTCCTCGGAAGGAAGGTTGGGCAATCCTACTTCCGTAGTGATACTGCCTCGGAAACCCAAGGAGGGGTCGCTATGAGTCAGGGCTGACTCGATGGCACATAACAACAACAACAACAAGAGTGTATTATTAACCTACAAAAGAGGAAGATGCCTTTGTGATTACAGCCTAAAATTAAGAAGTTGGATGTACCAAGTCCACAGTTGCCTCTGTTTTGAAAACTTTAGAATATACCCAGGCCCCTACACTTACACTTTGTGATTAAGTACCTAACACCTCCTCGTGGCCTTGAGGTTTAGCTTAACCGCCCCACCACCACCACCAAATTATTCACTTTGGCCACCTTGGGTGGACCCCAGCAGCCTGTAAATGGCTGGGTCCACACTGTTCTCCACATGAAGAAGCAAATCCATGGCAGTGGGTTACACCTTCCAAGTTAATCATGGACTAATTAGATCCATTTTGAAGAATTCCAGACCATTCTTGGTTTCTACTCTTCTGAAAGATGAGACTGTATCAGGAACTTATCTTTAGTAAGATGGTATTCTGGTCTCTTATTGATTTGTTTATATTTTCAACATTTGTTAGGTAAAGAGGAAAACCGAGTAAGCACATATTTAAATCCTAGAGCCCCTTCTCTTAGGACTGTGCTATACCAGGGCAACACCATAAATACCCAACATTTGCTTTCTTATTCTTTTTTGAAATTTGTATGTCAGATGTGTAGGTCGAGTTTTCTGCTCCTAAGGTGATGGAACTCCATCTTCATTGTTGCTCTTCTGGTTTTTAATTATTTTCAAAAAGTGAATATGGAAAGGATGTTTTTAGAATTGGCAGTGAGTTGAATGTTTTAGGAAAGTGGGGTTGATGATATTGCTGTTACTCCAACTTATCCTTTAAGTTCAAGATTGTGGGAACCTTGGAGGTAGGTCCCAAAGACCTCTGTTAGACAAGACACTTAAGCTGTGTGGGCCTCAGTTTCCCCAAGAGAAAGTGGGGAGTGTATGAGATGAAGGCTTTCCTTGATCTCTTCTTGTGCTTATAAGCTAGACTTCACAGATTGCTTGCTGCTTTTTTCTTTCACAACTT
>NW_006922477.1:69070-72335 GCF_000298275.1 Orycteropus afer afer
AAAAACAAAAACAAAAACAAGAAAACCTGCAATATCTGGGGATAGGGCACTAAGAAAAAAAAAAGTAGAGATGGAGAATAATAAATGAAAAAAAAAAATATGGGAAAAATGCAGAAAGAAAATCAAGGAACAGGGTAACCCACAGGAAAAAAGGGAGAAAAGAAAAAATAAACCAAAACCTTAAATTGAAAAAAAAAAAAATTCAACGAGGCACAGGGAAAAAAAAAAAAATGCTGAAAACTAGGACCTGGTAGGGAAAGATTAAGAATAATAAAAAAAAGGACAAAAGTATTAATAATATTAGTTGTTTTTAAATAGACAAATACAAGCAAACTAATCACCATAAAAAAGAAAGCGATAAAGAAAAAAATAAAAACAAGAAGAAAAAACAAAATTGGTGGAGGACACGGCAGGGCACCCAGGCTCCATCTGAGAACACTGACTGTGATGGAGTTCCTGTGGGCCCAGAAGGCAGGTGGGAGTGGAGGATGGCCGCACCTTCGTTCACCAAGAGTAGCAAGAGAAATGTCATACCTTGTCAGTCTTGCAGGTCTTGAGTGTCCTGGGGTTGCTGGAAAGCAGAACATGTTCTTAAGCACCAGTATTCTCAAGAGTGCTGTCTCTTTAAATATCCAAAATAGTCAAGCCGCTTTTTAAACCTGCAAAATGGCGGTGCTCTCCAGACCGGCAAAAGTCCTCAGCTCAGTCCACCTTTTTCTTCACCTTCTCCGTTTGTCCCCCGGCCACCATGCACAGTCCTCCGTGTAGTCCCTGGCTAGCAGGGTGATTTTTAGGTTAATTCTTATGTCCTACCACCACTCAGGAATCTCCAAGCTGTCTGTGCCATCAGGATTGCTCAGGATTGCTGCCAGACCTCAGCTCTGTCTGTCTCCTTTTTTGGTATTTTCACGGAAATTCTTCTGCTAGTTGGGGTTTAGTCCACTTGTATATCCTTCCCTTCAAAGCTCACGAGTCCAGGATTATCTTCTATGTCTGTGTTAATTGTTTTCCCTTTTCTTTGTTGAGGAGGGTCTGTGCAGTTTTTCTGCCTAGTCCGCCATCTTGCCGGATCTCCCTTTCCAGAGCGTTCTTGCTTCCTTTCATCTACCCTCACATTCCAGTCAAGATTGTGCCAGCTTTGAAGAATACTAAGTCTTGGTCAAACCAAAAACCAAACCCACTGCTATCAAGTTGATTCCGAATCATAGCAGCACTACAGGACTGCCCCATTGGGTTTCCAATGCTATAAATCTCTACAAAGCACACTGCCATATCTTTGTCCTACAGAGCGGCTGTTGTATTTGATCCACCAGTCTTTCTGTTAGCAGCTGAGTGCTTAACCAGTGCACCAAAAGGGCTCCTCCAAGTCTTGGCCAGCCGGGCATTTATTCCATAGCCAGTCATGAGAAGTCAGAAAACCTGATCCACAGCAAACTTTAATTTTGTGATTGCCAACAACATGAGATCTTGACTTTAGTTAGTCCCATGTTACTGAGCTGATATGGCAGATAAGGAGTAGAATGCCACGAGACCATGATGTTATAAAGCTTGTTTTCAAGATTGTACTCTGTGATAAGAGATAGTAACTGAGGCTTCAACACCAGCATCTCAACCAGCACCTGAAAATCTTTATTCACTAAATATTTGTATTAGCATAGTATGTTTTTAATTTGAAATACTGATGTTTTTTGGTTTATATCGAAGAACCCCGAGAATGCAAAACAAGACATGCTCCCTATTTCCACTTTCTGCCACTTGTGTTTTCCATAGGGAGCTGCTCTTCACACTGCTTGTGTACAAACATCCTCATGCCAGTGCCTCTCAGCATGGCCCCTGCAGCTGCACTCAGAGCTGGATTTTGCTACTTGGCATTGTTTGCTTGGTGTCCTGCAGTGCCTTGTCAGAGAAGAAGAGAGCTTGTGTAGAATATGATATTTCAGTCTTTAGATTTGAATCTAGACGATCCTGCCTTTGACAACAAGCTCCTGGTCCTCTTCCTCAGTGACCCCTCTCCCATCCAACAAATACCATTCTATTTTTTTCTTCATAGTAAACCAACTTATATATTCTCCAGAAGATTTATAGTCTTTGTCCATTTTTCCACAGGGTTTCAAGTCAGATGAAGAGGCTGACAGTGCCAAAGAGCCTCAGAATGGATTATTTGAAGCACAAGGTAAAACCATGGCCTCATGCTTGGCATTTTGAAATCTCCAGGAAGTTGTTCATTAATTAGCAGTGTAGCAGCCAGAACTGTAAGTTCCTGGAGAGTGTAGTATGAGTGGTGTCCCTGGTCAATATCCTCTCCAGGAGTGGTCAGCATGCCATCATTTCAATTGTAAAAGTGAAACAAAGAAAAGAGGCTCAGGCCTCTATATCCACTGAGGTGAGAGGCTTGTAGCCCAATCATAGCATGGTCCGTGAGTACCACTGTGGACCATCCAGCAGGCATGCCCCAGAGGCCCAAGTCAGAAGTCCCTTCTTTGGTTTCAGGGGTCCTGAGCAATCTCTGATGTGCCCAGGATGCATGTAGTCTCCTCCCAGCTGAGAAGCAGCATTCAGCAGTCTTATTGGTCTCTGCACCTCTAGGGCCCCATCTGCACCCAAGTACAGCATGAGATACGGTCCTGGGCCTCTAGAGCTTAGTGTGGTGACTTGAGGGCTCCCATTTGAATACCAAAGTTGGTCACAGTACATCCAGCATCAGAATGGTACTCTTTTGTGGATAAAGGATGGCACTTGGACCATCATCTGCAAGATACAGTTTTATGAGAAGCAAAGCTAAATGAATAGACATGAGTGGAATATTAAATCATTGCCATCTTTCTGGGGTGATACATGTACATGCTAGCATGCTCATGTGGGTATAGAAACACTTCAGAAATTTATTAAAAAAAATTACTGTTAAGTATAGTTGCCTCTGAGAAGGGAAATAAAGGATTGGAGGGGCAAGATGACTTTTTTTTTCATTTTAATTATCTTGTATTTCCTTATAATATTTATTTAATATAAAAATGTAAACAAATACAGCTCAAAAATCCTTAAGTCTAATTGAGACCTATGGGGGGAAATGGCAAAAAAATGTTTAACTCACATGTCTGTATTTTGTTTGGCTGGAAACCACAGATGTGGGTTTAATTCCAGACCTGAAGGGCAGCTAGGGGCCATAATCTCAGTGGTTCCACCAGGTTCTATCCGACCAGCAAACCTCGTCCCCACCTTTTTTTTTTTTTTTCCTCCAAATGATTTTGAGTTTTGTTCCACATTG
>NW_006922477.1:78545-99524 GCF_000298275.1 Orycteropus afer afer
GTCTGTCTCTCAATCCTTTGAAGATACCTAAAGATAATTCTTTTGAATTTCTTATCAGAGAGGTCCAATACTCCTTCTTCCTAAGGGATGTGTTCTGGGTCTGTATCCTGCCCCCTTGTTTCTACCACTTTATCTTGCTTCTTCGTGTGAACTGTGATGGTCTGTTTTTTCCAAGGCATTGTGGCGTTGTTTTTAGATCTCTGTTAACTGCTTGTGAAGAGCAGCCAAGGGTGATTCAGGATCTTCTTGGTGGTTTTTTTATTGTTGGCCCATTGGTGGAGAAGGAGGTAGTGGCTCTTGTTCAGTAACTGAAGTTGCAGGGGATGTAGGTGTATTTGTGTGTTATGGGAACTGCTGTTTTCTCCCACTCAGTTAGACACAAATTACAATTTAATAACCATTAAAAAACTTTTCACTCTTGCTGGTCCCGAGTGTCCTTGCCGTTGCTGCAAAGCTGAACGTGTTATTAAGCACCAGGAATCTGTGATAGTGCGCTGTCTCTTTAAATATCCAAAATAGTCAAGCTGCTTTTTAAACTTTCAAAATAGTGGCACCCTCCAGACTGGTAAAAGTCCACAGTTCACACTACCTTTCTCTTTACCTTCTCCATTTGTTCCTCAGCCGCCATGCACAATGCTGCTTGTAGTCCCTGGCTAGTGGGGTGGTTTTTAGGTTAATTCTTAGATCCTACCACCACTCGGGATTCTCCAAGTTCTCTGTGCCATCAGGATCGCTCAGGATCACTGCCAGACCACAGCTCCATATGTCTCCTTTTTTTGTATTTTCATGCAAATTCTTCTGGTAGTTGGGGTTTAGTCCACTTCTGTATCTTTCCCTTCAAGGCTCAGTGGTTCAAGATTATCTTCTGTGTTTCTGTTAATTGGTTCCTTTTTCTTTGTTGAAGAAGGTCTGTGCAGTCTTTCTGCCTAGTCTGCCATCTTGCCAGAACTGTAGAAGTGGGTTTTTTTGAAAAAATTAATAAAAGTGACAAACCACTGTCAAATTTAACAAAGGAAAAGAAAGAGAGAATACAAATAACACAAATTAGGAACAATGGGTGACATCACAAACTGAAATAAAAATTATAATATCAGAATACTATGAAGAACTATACTCTAATAAATTTGATAATCTGGAAGAAATAGACAGATTTCTAGAAACACTCCATGTACCTAAACTAACACAGACTGATGTGGAAACATTGAACAGATTCATAAGAAAAGAAGAAATTGAGCAAGTCATAGAAAAATTACCAAAAAAAAAGGTCCTGTGTCAGATGGTTTCACCAGAGAATTCTACCAAACATTCAATGAGGAACTCAGACCATTCCTACTCAAATAATTCCTAAACATAGTAAAGAATGGAAATCTCCATAATTCATTTTATGAAGCAAGCATGACCTTGGTAACAAAACCAGGAAAAGACATCAATCAAAAAGAAAACTACAGACCAATATCCCTCATGAATATAGATGCAAAAATCTTCAGCAAAATCCTCGCCATTATACTGCAACAGCATATCAAGAAAATAATTCACTATGACCAAGTGGGTTTCATTTATGTCAGGTGTGCAAGGATGGTTCAACATTAGAAAAACAATCGACATCATCCACCACATAAATAAAACAAAGGAAAAGAACTACATGTTCATATCTGTCGTATCAACCACATGATCATATCAATCCAGAGAAGGCATTTGAGAAAATCCAACACCCATTCCTGATGAAAACTGCTAGCAAAATAGGAATAGACTGGACATTCCTCAAAATAATAAAGGGCATATATGCAAAACTAACAGCCAACATTATTCTCAATGGAGAGAGACTGAAACCATTCCCCTTGTGAACAGGACCATACAAAGATGCACTCTGTCACCACTTCTGTTCAACATTGTATTGGAATTCCTAGCCAGGACAGTAGGCAAGAAAGAGAAATCAAAGTCATCCAAATTGGTAAAGAAATCATACTATCCTTATTTCCTGATGATATGAACCTATAAATAGAAAACACAAAAGAATCAGTAAAAAATCTACTGGAACTAATTGAGAGATTCAGCATAGTGGCAGAATACAAGATCAACATCCAAAAATTAGTTGGATTGCTCTACACCAGCATAGAGATTGGTGAAAAAGAAATAAGGAAATCTATACCATTTACAATGGCTAAATAAATAAATAAATAAAATTTTTCACAATGAATCTTACCAGGGACACAAAAACCTGTGCAAACAAAACTATAAAAGACCACTTCAAGAAACCATAAGAGATCTACATAAATGGAAGAACATACCATGCTCGTGGATAGGAAGATTGAATATTGTGAAAATGTGAAAGGTACCAAAATAATCTATACATTCAATGCAATTCCAATCCAGATCCCATCAACATTCTCTAAGGATATGGAAAAATTAGTCAATAAATAGGAGGTCTTACACTGCCAGATCTGAAAATGTACTATACAGCCACAGCAGTGAGAGCTGCCTCATACTGGTACAATGATAGAAACACAGACTAGTGGAATAGAGTTGAAAACCCAGAAATAGATTCCTCAGCCTATAGTCAGCTTATCTGTGACAAAGGGCCAAAATGCATTAATGGGGAAGTGGTTTTCTGTTTAACAAGTGGTAGTGGTAAAAGAGGATATCCATTTACAGAAAAATGAAACAATATCTTTACCTCACACCATACACAAAAACTAAATCCAGAGGGATTAAGGCTTAAATGTGAAACGTAAAACTATGAAGTTCTTCAAGGAAAAACTAGACGCAAATGTAGGGGCCCTCATTTATGGCACAAATAGACTGTCAAGCATAACTCAAAATGCACAAACACCAGAAGGTAAACTTGATGAATGGGACCTTCTAAATATTAAATTTTTGTATGCTTCCAAAGACTTCTGCAAAAGAATCAAAAGAGAACCTACAGATTGGGAAAAGATATTTGCTAATGACATATCTGTCAAGGAACTTATCTCTAGAATTTATAGAAAACTCCAACACCTCAACAACAAAAAGACAAAGAATTCCATTAAAAAAATGGGCAGAAGACATGAATAGACACTTCACCAAAGAGGATATCCAGGTTGCTAACAAACACATGAAGAAATGCTTATGATCATTCTCCATCAGCAATGCAAATCTAAACGACAATAAGATACCAACTCACCCCAGCACCAATAGCAAAGTTCAACAAGATGGAAAATGACAAATGCTGTCAAGGATGTGGAGAGATTGGGACTCTTGTACACTGCTGTCAGGACTGTCAAATGATACAACTGTAGAAAACAGTATGGCATTCCTTAAACAGTTGGAATTAGAAATACCATTTGACTCAGCAATTCCATTACTAGGTATATATCCTAAAGAAGTGAGAGCCAAGATAAGAATAGATATGTGCACACCCATGTTCATCACAGCTATTTACAATAGCCAAAAGATGGAAACAACCTAGATGTCCATTAACTGAAGAATGGATAACCAAACTATGGCACGTACACACAGTGAAATACTATGCAACCCTAAAGTATAACGTATAGTCTGCAAATCACTTCATAACATGGATGAACATGGAGGACATTATGCTAAGTGAAAGAAGTCAATCACAGAAGGACAAATATTGTCAAGGAAAGATTTATATATAGAAAGCAATTTTTTCTTTTTTATAGGGGGTGGGAGGGGTGGGGAGGGAACCCTGTTAGATAGGTAGAGACAAATATTGATTTGGGTGAAGAGAAGGGCAATGTACCAAATGTGAATGATCAACACGGTGACAGTGAGGAAGAGGAAGACATAGAGAGGTGCATAAGATGTACAGACAACACAGAAGAATTCTTTCTCAGATACAGTACTGTGTTGTCAGTGAAGGCAAATGTTGATATATGGGTGGATAGATGGTTGGACTGGCTGAACGATCAGGTGTTTCTATGCAGGGGGAAGTGTGCTTATGACCATGTACAGGGTTGGCAGACAATGTTTCTTCAAGTGTAATTGTATATTCTGTAAGAATTCTCAGGTATATAGTAGAGCTGACAAGGAACAAGGTTGTAGTCACTTCTTGGGCACAGCCAGCTACCCAGAGAGAGTGAGTAGTTGGACCTGTGGGCTTAGGACCATAATTACAAGGGACATTAAGCTCAATTGGCATAACATACTACACAAAAACATTGTTCCATATCCTACTTTGGCAAGTAGCAACTGGGATCTTAAAAGCTTGCAAGTGGCCATCTAGATGCAACGATGTGTCTCTCCTCATCCAGAGCAAAGAAGAATGAAGAAAACCAATGACCCATGGAAACAATTAGTCCAAGTAGCTGGTACACCATGCGATCCTCAGCCTATATAACTATGAGACCAGAAGAACTAGATGGTATCTGGCTACCACTGTCAACCACCTGGAGGGTGATCTATGTAGGAGATCCTGTATAGAGTGGGAGTACAATGTGGAATAAACTTCAAAATCATTAAAAAAAAAAAAAAGAGAGAGAGAGAGAGACTTGGTTTGCTGGTCTGTTAGAGCCTGGTGTAACCCCGGAGCTCTGGTAGCATAGTGGCTAAGACACTTGACTGCTAACCAGATGGCTGGCGGTTCAAACCCACCAGCCACTCCTGGGAAGGAAGGTGGGGCAATCTACTTCCGTAGTGATACTGCCTCGGAAACCCAAGGAGGGGTCGCTATGAGTCGGGTCTGACTCAACGGCACATAACAACAACAACAACAACAATCATACAATAATCAATTTGGGTTCAAAACTTTTTAAAAAAATTATTAGCAGTATAGATAAAAGGTTCTGGTGAAAGAGTGCCTAAGGCATTTGACTGCTAACCATAAAGTTGGCAGTTCAAACCCAGCAGCCACTATGGAGAAGGAAGGTGGTGCAATTGATTTCCATAAAGATTTACTACCTTGGAAACCCAGGGAGTTGCTATGAATTGGAATTGGTTTGGCGGCAGTGGGATGAGGAATGACTACAAATAAGACAGCCCTCCTATATATATGTGTTTTCAGTGGTCTGACTTAGTAGGTTCTTTGTGCTCATGTTACTTTCAGAAAACAATGTTCCTCAAGGGTACTTCCCTCCAACATTTTATTAGGTAAATGTGCCTAGTTAAGTTGAAAATATACAGTAAATACTATGAATTTTCAAAGCTCATAAATAAGTAAGTTATGAACGCTTCCACTATTGACCTATCACATATCTGTCCATCTGTCCGTCTGGTTGTTAGTCCATTTTATTTCACAGTGCCTTGGTACACTTCCCTCAGATGCTTCAGCCTGATGCCAAGTTTAATTGTCCTCCCTTTGTTTCAGGCTATCTGCGAGCCTGGTGCCCTGAGGCTTTTGGGAATCTTCAGGAGCTCAGCAGCCCCTTCTTTGGCACACCCAAGAGCCAAGCCCAGGTTATCTGGGAAGAGCTTGGTGTTGGCAGTAGTGGCTACCTCAGTGTGCAAGACCTGGCACTGGTCTGCCAGAGCATTGGGATGCAAGGGCTTGATAAAGAGGTGAGAGAAAGCCTGAGTGGCCTTGACCCAACTACTGTTCTCTGAAACATTCAAGATTTGGTGTTGAGTTTGAAAAGTCTCTTTAGCCTTCGGACACTGATTCAGTGATCTCACTTTCCCATTTAAAACTCTTGGTTGACTCCAAGGCCAAACCTTTCTTAAGCTCCATCATGATAACCTCTCACCACACAAGACTCTAGCACGCCCCTGCTGCCCTCAGGCGTGCTAGACACCATGACTAATAATCACTCCTCTGCGTGGAATACTATTCTGGTTACCACTCTGATAGAAAATACCACAAATGGGATGGCTTCAACAAACAGGAGTTTATTCTCTCACAGTTCAGGAGGCTTGAAGTCCAAGTTCAAAGTCCTAGGCTCTAGGAGCTTTGTGAATGTCCCTCGAACTTGGGCTTCACTTCTGTCTCCTGCACCCGGCCCACTGAAGCTAGAGTTATCTCTTCACTCAGGCAGCTACTGGCTGCTGAGCTAACAAGCCCAAGGTTGACAAATAAAATGGTACAGTCCCGATATTACCAAACCACATGGCAGGCCATTAATTCAAGTCCATTGAAAGTCCCAAGGTTGACAGAACATGGCAGGCTGCTGAACAATGACACGACTACATGCAGGGTTCAAGCGTGCTTGCTGTAAGTTAGAGACTATTCCCAAAGCTGTTTCTTATGTATAGGAAGCAGACCACATCCCTAAAGCAGCTACTCAGCTGCTTGTGGTAGGTCCCACCATGGAGTTGATTGCCAGTCTCATGAGGAATAACTACCACCAGCTACCCAGCCACTCAACCAGGTCCAGCCAAGTTGACATACAAACTTAACCACCAGAAATACCTTTTCCTATTTGTCTGGCCTAATGTGGCCTCTTTTTGAGGCTGCCTACCCTCTCCACCAGATGGAAGCAGAGGCAGGAGTAGATGGTGATAGGTGGCAGTCCTCACTCATTAAAACTCTCTTAGTCTGTCCACTGGGTAGCCTGTGACCCACTGGAACCAGGTTGGGGTAAGTCTGTGTATGTTTCTCCTATCATCCTGCAAGTTTCCAGCACCAGGAGACACAGAGTATTTGTGGATGTCAGGAAGTTCAGGTGGCTCAGCTACTCACAGTGGGAAACAGACAGGGTATTGTGTGAATTTCCCATGAGAGAGACACACAGAGAGAGAAAGAGAGAGAGGGCAGGAGGGAGGGAGAGAGAGAGATGGGGAAAGATTGGGAAATACATAGAGATTGGGAAATAGAGAGAGTTTGGGAAATACAGCCAGGTGTGCCTAAGTAGTTTTGAATTTGGATGAAGACCAACAAGCTGCTTGAACCAAAGAGATGGAGGGGAAAGTGGCCTGGTGATGGTGGTTGGGGAGACCTGTCTGTTGGTGGAGCATCTGAGCTAAGCAAAGCATCTGTTCTGATACAATATGTTTTTTTTTGTTTTGTTTTGTTTTGTTTTTAGGAACTGGAGGACCTGTTTAATAAACTTGATCAAGATGGAGATGGCAGAGTGAGTCTTAAGGAATTCCAGCTTGGCCTCTTCAGTCATGGGCCTACTTCATTTGCAGAATCTTCCACTCCCATCCACTCAAACAGTCCCTGGTCTCATTTCCAGGTAAAATGTGACAGTTAAATCTTGATCCACAGCAATAACTATTGTCATTGTGGTGACTGCAATTGGTAACCTTCAACATCTTTCACAAGCCTGACCCCTCTTTTTGTGTTACTTGAGCAAGGTTTCCTCGAGTCAGACAGGGTTGTGTACATAGTTGTGTAACAGAGGTAATCCCAGATACTGGGATCACATAGATCTCCCTAGCTGTGTGTCACTCAGTGAGTAGCTAACCATCTCTGAGCCTCAGGCTTCTCATTTGTAAAACAGCCAGGACACTAGCTTTACATGTGTTCTGTGAGGATCACGTAAGATAAGGCAGTGTCTGGATTATTACAGCTCAATACATATTCTCAATTGTGGTCTGCTCATGTTTCTGCATCTGCCCTAGTTCTTGGCCCTAATGTATAACTCCCTATCACCTCAACTTAGAGAAAAACCTTCACAAAGAGGAGAAACCTGTCTCTGCCTCCAAGTCTTGGTCCAGAAGGCTGTACCCATAATAGAACACATGATCCCCAACACCTCATGGAAACCATGTCTACCTGCCTGGGCATCCCTTCATAGGCTCTTTTCAACAAACTTGCCTCTGGCCACAGAGGGTATGTGTCCAGAGAGGTGTCCAGGGCACAAGGAGCTTTCCCAGCTCTTTCATGGCAATGCCAGCTATGTCCACTCCTAGTAACTCAGTGTCCTCTTTAGTCTCCTTCTCAAATTAATGAGAAGAGAGCACAGTGCTGCTTCTGCCTCAGAGGAGGCCATCATCCAACAATTAAAACCAACCATTAACACACTGAGTCTGTATTTTGATCTTTTTGTTCTTATATGGCCTGAAACCTTCCCTAAGTGCTCATAAATGTCTACTCCCTCCATTCTGTTGACTTTAGATTTAGAAACTTAGGTACTTAGTGGAACCTACTGCCACAACCCTGTGAGGAAGGAAAGAATTCCTTAGAGCAGTTTGTTCAGTGATGGGAGAGGGAAGTTTTTCTCTCTGGGCAGTGAGAAAAACCAGGTGCTAAACCAGCATTCACTGAACAAAGTCATAATTATAAAACTGACTAAAATCTGCTCTCCTCAAACTACATAGAGATCTGGCACTTCTGCAAGACATAACACTTAGGAATAAAGGACAGAGAGAAAAAAGGAAAGGACAGAGAGAACAAAGACCTGAAGAACTGCCCCAAATCAATGTCCTCTGTGACACTGCTCTCCTGCTGCATCATGGCATGGAAGTGGGGGCGGCAGGGAGGGGGGGTAGTTCTTACTAGAACATCTGTATCCCACAATTGAGAATATGTATTGAGCTGTGGTAGAGATGGTCCCTTGGTGCTCCCCAGTCAGGTGGGGTCTGAGATGTCGCTGATGGCCATTGTGGAGTAGAATGCTCAAAGTGAACCATGCCTCTCATCCCAAGGGGTCTGTGACTCCTCCAGGCACTGGCTCTGAGGGGCAGGACTGTGATCCAGCATTGCCTTCCAGCCAAGGGCCTCAAACCCCATCAGCCTCATTCCTGAGCCTGCAAGTGGAGATGGCAAAGCCCACAGAGTCCTGCAACCTCAAATGCCCCTAAGTGCATGTCCTTTCTGCATGGTGACTTGACCTAGTATCTTGCTGTCTCAGCCATCTGCTCTTCCCATGACACACATACACACACATGTGTACTCATACACACAGCTATATACACTCCTTTACTGTGTGCATCACATACATTGTGTGTATGCATTTCCACTATATATACCCATGCACACCCTGTACATACATGCCTGTTCACACAATCACTATGGACACATACTACACCTACCTAAACTATAGACAGATGGCATACACACACTTATAAACCACTGCTGTGGAGTCCGATCTGACTCATACCAACCCCTCCTTGGGTTTCTGAGGTGATATCACTACGGAAGTAGCTTGCCCAACCTTCCTTCTGGTAAGCAGTCAAATGCCTTAGGCACTACACCATACCTCTTCAACTGTATACCTACTTTGTATGCACCCCTATACCCACCACAAATACTATACATATATACACACTCACCCATACTATAGATATACTGTGCATTACACTGGTACACACACTTTCACCACACATACACATGTACTATATACACACAATGGATCCATTGTATGCATACACTCACACCCACTACACATACCACTGTGTATACACATGCACAGTAAGTACCTTATATACACATACCTCAACATACTCACATACTTGCATTCATGCTATATATACACATATTATACCCCCTGGGTACACACTAAACCCACTGTATGCACACACACTACAAACACAGACATATACTGTATACACAGACACACAGAATACATAACACATTTGTGACACATAAAGCCAGACTAGGGAAAAAATAGTTTTCAACTTTAGGCTTTGGAGCCCTAAGAACCTCCTCTTCTGACATCTATCATCTGAGAACTGCCTATTTACACTGCCACTTGATAGGGAAGTGGAAACTCAGCTGAGAACAGGCCTGCTAGGATGAAGCCTGACTTGGAAGTGCAGTGCAGTGCTGGGTGAATAACATGACTAGGTGGGTTTTGGGATCATTGGAGAGGGGACCAGAGTTAGTCAGGGATGAGCCAGTAATATCAAGGGGAACATGTTTCAGCCTGTGGGAATGGCTTGTGCAGTGTAGTAAATTACATGATATGGCTTTTCTAGCTATAGCCTTCCTAAACTCCATGGTGGAATTTGTCGTGAGTAACTCAGTAGCTGATTGTTAAAGTTATCCACCTGGTGTATTTCTGGTGGAGCGGCATGAAACAGTCTTCTGGGAAGTTCGCTCTCTCTCATGAGGTTGTCTGACGTTGGGATTGGTTAGTTTTACTGCTCTGCCATGCTAAAACTGAGCCCTCCTAGAGGCAGAAGGGGTCTCTCTGATTCCAGCTGAGAGAGACATGCTGCTGAAATAGACATGCTGCTGGAGGAGATGTGCTATTGAGAGAGATGTGAGAGACGTGTACTACTGAGAGAGAGATGTGCTAATGAGAGAGACTGAGAGAGTTGACTGATGAGAGAGATGGCCGGCTGAGAGAGACTGAGCCTGTTCCTGAATTTGAATTGTAGTCTGTTGCTTCCCTAATAAACCCCATAATCTGAGCATTCTGGGTGGCCACTGCAGCGAATTATTGAACCCAGAAGAGAGGTGTTGGGTGCTGCAGGAGGAACAGTTGGTGTCAAGCTTTGTAAGAGGGCTGGAAGGTGGTGGCTTGTGTGGCCTCATAGGAGCAGGCATTGGGCTGCTGATGGTGATTCTGTCTTTCTCTTATGAAGTTAGAGGAGGTCAGCAGATGCTTCCTCCCTGCCTTTTCAGCAGCTTGCAATGTTTGAGAAATAGAAAGTGATCCCCAGATCTGGAGACCAGGAAGTAAAGGGTATAAGAGGAGACAAGCTTAGGGTGGTTGAGCCAGGCAAAAAGGGTTCTGTATCCAGAGTCCAACTAGCAAATGGTGAGGAGGAGGCCAAAAGGGTCTAATAGTCTATGAAAAGGTAGATTTTGTGGTAAGTATGGCGGGAGCCTTGAGAGCTTTGAGTAGAGGTCACATGGCCTGAAGGGAGGGAGAACATTCATCCTTATCGCCTGGGTTTTCAGGCGGCACATACTTACATTAAGGACTCTGGGACAGAAAAAATTAAGGAAAATCTTTCTTGCCTCTGTGCATATAATACCTGAGCCTAGCAGGTCAGGTTTGCACTTGAGAGAATGTTTACCTTCATCTTAAAACTCCTCTAGGCTGCTTAGCTAAGAGCTGTGTGCTTTCTGCATTCTCAGTGATACATAATTTCACAGGCACAGATACCTGGCACATCCCACTGTGCTATTAGAACCCTTCATGGGTTTCCTAACACTGACAGGCACCTTATCAGGCTCTTCCTAGGCCATGCATACTTTGTTCTTCATTCAGGGGAGACACTGTGTGGCACACATCGAACAGCTAGTTGCTAACAGACAGAGACTGTGTGAAGTCTGTGCAGTGGTGCAGCCTTCCAGGCTTGTAAGCACTGGCTGTGCAATCATAAAGCTGTTTGTGCTTCAATGAATCGTGTCACTGTGCCCAGACTTTGCATCTTGTCCAGAAAGTGGAGATAGAGATAACCTCATGAGGTTGTCTTCGTTAGGCCTCATTGAGCAGCAAGTCCCAAGTGTGGGCTTGTGCAGTGGGAGACCTGTGAGAAATAAACAGATGCACCCAAGGGTTTCAGCAGATGCTGGAGCTCATGAGTGTTTTCTTGGTCCTTGGCATGTAGGCCATGGAGGAGAGCAGCTGCCAGACCACTACATCCTCGTCCCTTGTGTCCATCTGCTTAGGCCTGCGCCTCTTTTCCAGCATCGACGATGGCACTGGATTTGCATCTCCCAAACAGGTCATCGCTGTGTGGGCCCAGGAGGGGATTCAGAATGGCAAGGACATCTTGCAGGTTTGAAAATGGATGTCTACTGCTGCCCAGAGTAGTGGGGGTACTGGAGGGTTTCTGTGTGTGGCCTGTGCTCTCTGGATCTTTTCCTCCTGCCATAGCGGCAAATCCCACAAAGGGAAGTTAATGGCAAGCATGTTTTGTTACTATAATATGGGAAATTTTAATTTTAAAAGATAATAAATAAAATACTGAGAAGGCAACAATGTGAAAAGAACAAATTTGAAAGTAGATTTTCGTGTCTTAGGACTTTCCCCCCAGGGCCATTAAAACCTTTGAGATTGTTCACTAGGATGAGTGTAGTCACTCCTATAGGTGTGTCAGCAGAAACACCCATTTTTGTGATATCAAAGAGAAGTGTGTGCATTTCCATTTAGTTATTGAGCACTACACTGTGAGCTGGAATTCCACCAAGAGCCCCCTGCCCAACAAGACCAATGGGCTGGTGGAACTGTGTCCCTGGTCCCCACCAGCCCTCTCCACTGGTTGCCAAGGTGCCTCCTCCCCATAGTCACTGAAGGTAACCCAGGAGGCTGCCCTCAGTCTGGGTTTCTTCATGGGGTCTTATTTCTCCCAAGGACCCAGGGTAATTCATTTAGGGCTTGGGAGCAGCACTGCTCTGGGGCAGCAAAGTCAGGTGTGAATAAGGTCAGACCTATGGGAGAGGGTTCATTGAGAGAAGTCTTGGAGAGTTACAGTGGCCAGGCCCTAGTGATAGGCTGCTACTTGCTCACTGAGGCTAGGAGAGGAACCATGTCATTCCCTTAAAAGATATTTATTATTTTCATTTCCAAATTTCACTTCCCATTATAAACTACTATACAGGAATACATAGAATAAAAGAGAAAGCCTCTCCCCTTCAGCCCTGCCCTGTTCCCCAGGATGCCCTGCAGAGTACTCTCTTTGTACGTAGAATAAATATATATTTATACATACTTTTGTTTTTTGCTAAAGTGCTCACGCTGTATTTCATGTTAATTTATATGCCATTTCGCTGTTGTTGGACATAATGCATACATACATTTTTCTTATAAATCCTGGTATAGATAATGCATTTATACTCTCATATGCCTATACCAGTGTTTCTGTAGGATAGATGCCTGAAATTGGTATGTATTTTAATTTTTGATGAGTTCTATAGAATTGCCTCTGAAAATGTCCCTATTAGCACAACCTCAGCATACAAAGGAGACCAGTCAGCCTTTCAGCTAGTGTGGCTGATCCTTTGGCAAAGGCCCTCTTGGGCCTAATCTCACATCTCAGAATCGCAGACAGACAGCTGTTGGGCAGTGCCTAGATCCAGAGCCAGCCCTGACATCTGTGTCAGATGTGTCCTGAAAGCCAGAGATTGAGCTAGCATCTCTGAAAACTGTACTCCATAGGGAAATTGCAAAGAGGAAAGGCTCCTTCACTTTGAAGATCCCCTGTGAAAGCCTGCTCCCAACTCCAGGGCATTTAGAGGTATAATAATCTGTTTGGTATAATAATCTGATCAGTAACAAGTCTCATCCTTATTTCTCACATTGCAGAATTTACTTTTATTATTATTATTTACTTTTCTTTTGGTGAAAACATACATACCAAGACATTCACCAACGTAACAACTTCCACATTTACAGCTCAGGGACATTGATGACATTTTTACATTTTTCATGTTGTGCCACCATTACTGCCATCCTTACCTCAAATATTCCCCCACAATTAGCATAAATTCAATGCCCTACAAACAAAAGTTTCCTCTTCCCCCCTCCCTCCTACCACTGGTAACCACTAGTAATCTTGGTATGTATATATATGTATATGAGTATATATATATATGTGTGTGTGTATGTATGTATGTGTATATATATGTGTGTGTGTGTGTATACATACATATATATATATATTTTTTTTTTTTTTTTAAACCTGTCTAGTAATTTTCCCTTGCCTCTCTTCCCATCCCTGGTAACCAACAAAGAAAGTTGTGTAGCATTTACTTTTTTATAGTTTTCTATGAGTAGAGAGTATTTTCATTTCTATGGAAATTTATAATTTAGCTGTTGCTTTCAGATTTTGATTTTGATGAGTTTTTTATTTTCGTATTATTGAAAACAAAGTAGTATTTATTGAACTCATCTTTTTTTTTCCTTTTAATAATTTTTTTAAAAGTTGTGCTTTGGGTGCAAATTTGCAATGCAGATTTGTTTTACATTCAACAGTTCATACACATTTGATTTCATGGTCCTGATTACAGTCACCAACCATAAAAGACTCTCCTCCCCTCTCCTCCTTATGACTACTCCTTCCCTGTGTCCTTCTTATCTGTGCATTCCTGTCTGTCCAGGTTTGCCTCTATGTGAATACTACCCGTCTGATGTCTCATGGTTGATTGATCTGAGGGGTACATCTCCCTAGGGTGGTGGTTGTTGTCAGGTGCTGTCAAGTGCCCTCTGACACATAGTGACCCTGTGTACAACAGAATGAAACACTATCTTGTCCTGTGCAAGCTTCACAACAATTGCTACACCTGAGCCCATCATTGCAGCCACTGTGCCAAACCATCTCATGGAAGGCCTTCCCCTTTTTTGTTGACCCTCCATTTTACCTACTATGATATCCTTCTGCAGGGAATGGTCCCTTCTGACAATGTGACCAAAGTAGGTGAGATGAAGTCAGGTCATTCTCGCTTCCATGGAGCATACTGGCTGCACTTCTTCTAGAACAGATTTGTTATTTCTTCTGGCAGTCGATGGTGCTTTCAGTATTCTTTGCCAGCACAACTCAAAAGCATCAACACTTCTTTGGTCTTCCTTATTCATTGTCTAGCTCTCACATGCATATGAGGTGATTGAAAATTCAGTGGCTTGGGTTAGGCACACCTTAGTCTTCAAAGAGATACTTTAAACAGGTCTCTGGCAACAGATTTGGTCTTTCTACTGTTGAGGTGAGAACCAACCCACGGAAGTGAGTCCATTTCTGGGACTGAAGGATAACCCAGGGCCATAGTCTTGGGGGTTCCACCAATCTATCTGACCAGTAATTCTGGTCATTTTTGTGCTTTTGAATTTTTCCTCCCACTCTAACCAGACTCTCCAATTTTGATCCCTTTTCAAATAGTTGGCATTGGTAGCCAGGCACCTTCTGCTTATGGTCTCGGAGTCATGAAGCCTGAGTTCCTTGTGGTACATCGTATTTTTGGACTAATTGTTTCCAGATGACTTGGATTTTCTTGAGTCTTTTCTCTAGGTGAAAGGAGACCAATAGTTGCATCTTAGATGGCTGCTCAAAAACTTTTAAGGCCCCAGTCTCTATTCACCGAAGTAGGATGTAGAATAAGATTTTTATGTATTATGTTATGCCAATTGAGCATTATGTTCCCCAAGAATATGGTCCCAAGCCTACAGGCCCAGTAATTCTCTCTCTCTCAAGGTGTTTGGCTTTCTCTGAGAAGCTACTCCAACCCTGTCCTCTGTTATTTCTGTAATATATGTGGATACTTTTGTAACACAAGTACATATGCAAGATTATCTTCATCCAAATCTATCTTTGGTCTTGGTGTATATTCCTGTTTGCCTACCCCCACCTAATCTTTTCACCTGTCTATGCATTTACCCATTTTTCCTAGTGTTTGGTTCCACTGATAATGCAGTATAGTGTTGTCTATATCTTTTGTGCTCATTTTTGTGTCCTCCCTTTCTGCGTTGTCACCCTGCTGGTCACAGACTCTTTTGTTCACCCTCCTCCCCTCAAGCTAATCCACATGTGACCCCAAGTAGTCTGAAACTTTCCCTCCTCTTCCCTCCCTGGTAACCAGTAAAGTGAATTTCCTTTCCTTAGTAGACGTTCCCTTGACTTTTTACAATAATGGACTTATACAGTATTTGTCCTCTGTGATTGACTTATTTCACTCAGGGTAATGTCCTCCTAATTCATCCACATTGTGTGATGATTTGTGTATTCTTCATTATTCTTTAATGTTGCATAGTATTCCATGGTGTGAATGTATCATATATTGGTTATGCATTCATCTTTTGATGGGGATGTAGGTTGTTTCCATCTCTTTATGTAGTGAATTATGCTGTGATGAGCATGGGTGTGCATATGTCTGTTTGTGTCCTGTCTCTCACCACTTTAGGGTATATTCCTTTAATGGAAATGCTGGATCAAATGGTATTTCTATTTTCAGTGTTTTAAGGAAACACCATATTGTTTTCCACAGTGGCTGTACCATTTTCAGTCCCACCAGAAGTGATTAAGAGTTCTAATCTCTCCATACCTTTGCCAGCATTTGTTATCTTCTGTCTTGTTCAACTTAGCTGTTATTGCTGGGGTGAGATGGATATTTTGATTTGCATCTCTAATAGCTAGTGATCGTGAGCATATTCCTCATGTGTTTGTTGGCTGCCTGGTATATCTTCTTTAGTGAAGTGTCTTATTCATGTCCTTTGCCAATTTTTGAATTGGATTGTCTTTTTGGTGTTGAGGTTTTGAAGTTTTCTATAAATTTTGGAGATGAGTTCTTTGTCAGATATGTTATAGCCAAGTATTTTTTCCCAATCTGTAGGTTCTCTTTTTTTTTTTTTTTGAAACTAAAAAGAATGAGGCATTTTATTTCTATCAGAATAGACTTATAATTGAGTCTTTGGAATGGAATCTGCTTGTCATTCCAGGAATACCTGTTGTCACTTCATTTGCATGGTCTATATCACTTCATTTGCATAGTATATGACCAATATCTGCAAAATACGTAGAAAGGGTGCAGCCCAGGGCCAGACAAAAAATTTCAGACCATCAAGTTGTTTACACCTTACCTAGGGATTATCAAACAACCTGGAGAGAAGTAACAAACCTGCTAATATATAAAACTAGGTTAAACATAACTTCTCAGTGCTTAGGGGAAAAAAAAAAAAAGTCTCTCAAGCTATTATCCAAAGAATCCAGGCAAAGACCGTGTTGAGAAGCTCATTTCCCACATATAGAAAATAGAAATGCCTCTTTATTAAGCCAACAAGGAGCTCTGGTAGCATAGTGCCTAAAGGCACTTGACTGCTAACCAGAAGGCTGGCGGTTCAAACCCACCACCACTCCTCAGAAGGATATCTGCTTCCGTAGTGATACTGCCTCGGAAACCCAAGGAGGGATCACTATGAGTCAGGTCCGACTCAATGGCACATAACAACAATAACATTAAGCCAACAGTGCTTTTTTTTTTCTTTTTTTCTTTCTAATTAAATTTGCATTAGATCAGATAATACTGACCCAGAGGTCTCTGTGGATCTGTTAATATTTCTTCATTTTATTTTTCCCTCTCTGTTCTTTAGATTTCCTCGTTCTATTTGTTGATTTTCAGGTTCATTGATTTAGTCTTCCTCCATCTTCAATCTGCTGTCAAGGGTATACAGTGAATTCTTTATTTCAGTTATGAAACTTTTCAGTTTTAGTATTTCCATTAGCTTCTCTTTTATAGTGTCTGTCTACTGATGTTGTTGTTGTTGTTATGTGTCATCAAGTCAGCCACGACTCATAGTGACCCCTCCTTGGGTTTCCAGGGTGGTATCACTATGGAAGTAGATTGCCCAACCTTCCTTCTGATAGTCTCCAATTATTCATTCATTAAGTATACATCTACTTTTATCTTTAAACATATAATAGCTGTTTTAAAGTTCCTCTTGTGTGTTAAATGGTACATCTAATTCATCTAGGTATCAGTTTATATTGAATTTTTTTCTTCCTTTTTTTTTTAATTTTATTGTGATTTGGGTGAAAGTTTACAGAGCAAATTCATCTTCCATGCAGCAGTTCACACACACTATGTCTCATGACATTGACTGTAATCTCCCACAATGCAATAGCTCTCCTCCCACTTCCTCCCCATAGCCACCTCTTCTCTGAGTCCTTCCCTCACATGCACTCCTGCCACCTGAGCTGTCTCCCTATGCATACACAGCCCTTCTATTCTTCCATGATTGATGTCTCCAAGGAGTGTATCTATCTAATGTAAATGTTTAGCTCATATGCCTGTCCTTTGTTAGGCTGGAAGCCACAGAAGTGCATTCAATTCCAGACCTGAAGGGGAGCTAGGGGCCATAGTCTCAGGGGTTCCATCAGGCTCTAACAGACCAAGAAACCTGGTCCCTTTTTTTTTTTTTTGGTATGATTTTGAGATTTGTTCTATACTGTTCTCCCACTCTATCCAGGATCTCCTACAGAGGTCCCCTTCCAAGTAATTGACAGTGGTAGCCAGGCCGCATCTAGTTCTACTGGTCTCATAGTTGTAAAGGCTGAGGATTGCATGGTGTACCAGTTACTTGGACTAATTGGTTCCATGTGTTGTTGATTTTCTATTAGAGATAACTTTACTTCTTCTTTGCCAATTCTGATGCTTTTTTGCTCTGGACAAGGAGAGACCCATCGTTACATCCAGATGGCTGTTTGCAAGCTTCTAAGATCCCAGTTGGTACTTGCCAAAGTAGGATGTGGAACAATGGTTTTATGTAGTATGTTATGCCAATTGAGTTGTTCCCTGCCACCATGGTCCCAGGCTCACAGGTCCAATTACTCACTCCCTCCGGGTAGCTGGCTGTGGCCAGGAAGTGACTACAATCTCATCCCTTGTCAGCTCTACTATATACCTGTACATTCTTACAGATCATACAAATACTTTTAGAAACATTGTCTGCCAATGCTATACATGCTCATGAGCACACTCCCCCCTAAATAGACATACCTCACAGTTCAGCCTGTCCACCCATTTATCCATCCATATATATCCATGTTTGTCATCACTGACAACGCAGTACTGTATGTGCAAAAGAGTTCATCTTTGTTGTCTGTACCTCCCATGCACTTCTCTATGTCTTCTTTCTCAATACCACCTTGTTGATTACTCATTCTTGGTACATTGCCCTTTTCTTCACCCAAATCAATACTTGTCTCTACTTACCTAGCAGTGTTCCTTCCTCTCCCCTCCTCCCCCTGGTTACCAACAAAGAAAATTTCCTTCCATTTATAATCCTTTCCTTGACTTTTTACAGTAACAGAGTAATACAATATTTGTCCTTCTGTGATTGACCTATTTCACTTAGGGTAATATCCTCCAAGTTCTTCCACGTTATGGAGTGTTTTGCAGATTCTACTTTACTCTTTAGTGTTGCATAGTATTCCGTTGTGTGTATGAGACATAGTTGGGTTCTCTGTTTCCATCTTTTAGCTATTGTAAATAGTGCTGTGATGAACGTAGGTGTGCATATATCTGTTCTTGTCCTGGCTCTCACTTGTTTAGGATATATTCCTAGTAATGGAATGGCTGGGTCAAATGGTATTTCTGATTCCAACTTTTGAAGGAATCACCATACTGCTTTCCACAGTGGTGGTGTCATTTTGCAGCCCCACTAGCAGTGTAGGAGAGTCCTAATGTCTCCACAACCTTGCCAGCATTTCTTATATTTTATCTTGTTAAACTTTGCTACTAGTGCTGGTGCCAGATGGTATCTCATTCTTGTTTTGATTTGTATCTCTCTAATGGCTATTAGCTCTAATTGCTCTCTAATGGGCTATTAGTCCCATTTGTTTGTTGGTTGCCTGAATATTCTTTTTGGTGAAGTGTCTATTCATGTCTTTTACCCATTTTTTGAATTGGATTGTGTGTCTTTTTGTTGTTGAGGTGTTGAAGTTTTCTATAAGTTTTAGAGATAAGGCCCTTTTCAGATATATCATTACCAAATATTTTTTTCCCAATCAGTAGATTCTCTTTTTACACTTTTGGAGAAGACTTTCGATATGCATAAGAATTTGATTTTTAGAAGGTCCCAGTCATCTAGCTTCTCTTCCACTGTCTGTGCATTTTGGGTTATGCTTGATGGTGTATTTTGCCATAAATTAAGGCCCCTAGATCAGCCCCATTTTATCTTTGGGTTTAACATTAACATTTAACATTAACGTCTTTGATCCAATTGATTTCATTTGTTTGTATGGGTAGGTTATGGGTCTTGTTTGCTTTTTCTGCAGATGGATATCCAGTTTTGCCAACACCATTTGTTAAAGAGGCTCTCTCTCCCCCATTTAATGGTTTTGGCCCTTTGTCTAAGATCAGCTGTCCATAGATTGATGGATCTGTTTCTGGGTTTTCAGTTCTGTTCCATTGGTCTATTTGTCTTTCACTGTACTAATACCACATTGTTTGTATTACTGTGGCTGTATTGAGATCTGGTTTTGAGATCTGGATGTGTGAGACCTCCTACTATATTTTCCCACTTCAGCAGTGCTTTTCTTCTCCAAGGTTTCTTTCCTATCCATATGAAGTTAGTGATGGCTTTTCCATATCCTTAAGGAGTGTGAATGGAATCTGGATCGGGATTGCTATGAATGTATAGATTGCTTTGGGTGATACTGACATCTTCACAGTATTCAGTCTTCCTATCCACGGGCATGACATTTTCTTCCATTTATGTAGTTCTTTTGTAATTTCTTTTAGTAGTGTTTTGGAGTTTTCTTAGTGTAAGTCTTTTGTGTCCCTGGTACAATTTATTGCTAACAATTTTATCGTTTTGGTAGCTATTGTAAATGGTATAGTTTTCCTTATTGCCTTTTCAGAGGTCTCTTTTTTGATATAGAGAAATCCAACTGATGTTTCTTTGTTAATCTTGCATCCTGCCCCTTTGTTGAGCCTTTCTATTAGTCCAGTAATTTTTTTGTTGAGTCTCTTGGGTTTTCTATGTATAATTTCATGCCATCTGTGACTAGAGATAACTTTACTTCTTCTTTGCCAATTCTTATGCTTTTTATTTCTCTTTCTTGCCTTATTGCCCTGGCTGGGACTTCCAGTGTAATGGTAAATAGAAGTGGTGCTAGAGGGCATCCTCGTCTGGTTCCTGTTCACAAGGGGAATTTTCGAGTCTTTCTCCATTGACAATAATGTTGGCCGTTGGTTTTGCATGTATGCTGTTTATTATGTTGAAGATTTTCCCTTCTTTCCCTGTTTTGCTGAGAGTTTTGAACAGGAATGGGTGTTGGATTTTATCAGATGTCTTTTATCCATCAACTGATATGATCATATGGTTCATATGGTTTTTTTCTTTTGTTTTTTCTGTGTGGTGGATTACATTGTTTTTCTGATGTTGAACCATCCTGTCATACCTAGTATGAATCTCACTTGTTCATGATATATTATTTTTTAATAAGTTGTTGGATTTTGTTCGCAAGTATTTTTTGGAGATTTTTGCATCTTTATTCATGAGGGATATTGGTCTTTGTTGTAGTGTCTTTTCCTGATTTTTGGTGTCAGTGTTATGCTTGCTTCATAGAATGAATTTGTTAGTATTCCATCATTTTCTATGTTCTGGAATAGTCTGAGTAGTATGGGGGTCAGTTCTTCTCTTAATGTTTGGTAGAACTCTCCAGTGAAGCTGTGTGGGCTGGGACTTTTTTGTGTGGGGAGTTTTTTTTTTTTTT
>NW_006922477.1:99914-104621 GCF_000298275.1 Orycteropus afer afer
TTTGTTTGTTTGTTTTCTGCTTGTTTATTTCTGCTCTGATCTTTATTATTTCCTTACTTCTGGGTACTGTAGGCCTCTTTCATTGCTCTTTTTCTAGTTGTTGGAGTTGTTGAGTTAAAGTGTTGATTTTGAGTATTTCTTCTTTTCTCAGTGTGTACATTTATTGCTATACATTGACATCTGAGTACTGCTTTCACTGTTTCCCAAAGGTATTGGTAAGTTGCATTTTGATTCTCATTTGTTTCTAGGAATTTTTTTTTCCACACATTATTTCTTCTGTTATTCAGTAGTATTTTTTTGAGCAGTGTATTGTTCAGTTTCCACATATTTATTTTTCCTTGGTCTTCCTATGGTTGATTTCTAATTTTATAGCATTGTGATATGAGAAGATGCTTCATAGTATTTCAGTGTTTTTAAATTTATAGAGGCTTGTTTTGTGCCTTAACATATAGTCTGTTCTGGAGAATGATCTATGTACACTGGAGAAGAATGTGTGTTGGGCTTTTGTTGAGTGGAGTGCTCTGTATAAATCTTTGAAATCAAATTGGTTGATTGTGTATCTTCTATATCTTCGTTGAGTTTTTTTTTTTTTTTTAGTTGTCTGTCTTTCCTTGAAGTAGTGTGTTGAAGTCTCATACTACTAGTGTGGGAAGATGGCTTTTTGGAGCGCCAGAACTGGTAGGGAAGGCCAGGAAGCAGGGGCAGATGAATTTTTGGAAGGACAGAACTGGTAGGAAGGCCAGGAAGTGGGAGTAGAGCAGTTTGGAACAGCTAAGAGAGAGGAACTCAACTGCCAGTTTGTTGTCCTGTGGTGGCTTTTATGTTGCTGTGAAGTTGGAGGCTGTGCCACTGGTGTTTCATGTGCCAACAAGGTTAGCCATGGTGGACAGGTTTCAGCAAAGCTGCCAGCCTAAGACAGACTCAGAAGAAGGAAGAGGCCATCCGCTTCTCAAAGAAGTGAAAACTTGCCAAAATTTCTTGGCCAGTGAAAACCTTGTGCATAGCAGTGAAGCACTGTCTGATATATTACTGAAAAATAGTTCTGAAACATTGTCTGATATATTGCCAAAATGAGCCCCTCAGGTCAGAAGGCACTCAAAATATGACTAGGAAAGGGCCCCCTCCTCAGAACAGAGCCAACCTTAATCACGTGGATGGAGTAAGGCTTTCATGACCTCCTTTTGCTGATGTTGCATGGGTCAAGATAAGAAGAAACAGCTGCAAACATGCATTAATAAGCAGAACAGGGAATGTACGAAGTATGAATCTAGGAAAATTGGAAGTTGTCAAAAATGAAATGAAACACATAAAGATTGGTATCCTAGGCATTAGTGAGCTGAAATGGGCTGGTTTTGGCCATTTTGAATCAGACAACCATATGATCTACTATGCTGGGAAGGACAAATTGAAGAGGAATGGTGTGGTATTCATCATCACAAAGAATGTATCAAGATCTGTCCTGAAGTACAGGGCTATCAGTGACAGGATAATATCCACACACCTATGAGGAAGGCCAGTTAATATTACTATTATTCAAATTTATGCACCAACCACCAAAGCTAAAGATGAGGAAATTGGAGAATTTTACCAACTTTTGTATTTTCAAATTGGCTGAACATGCAATCAAGATGTGTTAATTATCACAGGTGATTGAAATGCAAAACTAGAAACAAAGAAGAATCACCAGTAGTTGGAAAATATGTTCTTGTTGATAGAAATGAAACTGGAGATCACATGATAGAATTTTGCAAGACCAACTTGCAAGACTTACTCATTGCAAAAACCCTTTTTTTCAACAACACATACAGTAACTATACACATGGGCTTTGCTAGACAGAGTACACAGGAATCAGATTGACTACATCTGTGGCAAGAGGCAATGGAGAAGCACAATATCTTCAGCCAGGGCAAACCCAGGACCTGATTGTGAAACAGACCATCAACTGCTCATATGCAAGTTCAAGTTGAAGCTGAAGACAATTAAAACAACTCCACAAGAGCCAAAATATGACCTTGATTATATGCCTCCTGAATTTAGAGACCATCTAAAGAATAGATTTGATGCATTGAACACCAATGACTGAAAACCAGAAGAATTGTGGTATGACATCAAGAATATCATCAATGAAGAAAGCAAAAAGTCATTAAAAATACAGTAAAGGAAGAAAAGACCAAAGTGGATGTCAGAGGAAACTCTGAAACTTGTCCTTGAATGGAAAGTTGCTAAAGCAAATGGGAGAATCAACAGGATAAAAGAGTTGAACTGATTTCAAAGAGAAGCTCAAGAAAGCAAAGTCAGTTATTATAATGAAATGTGCCAAGAGTGGAATTAGAAAACCAAAAGGGAAGGACATGCTCAACATTTTTCAAATGAAAGAACTGAGGAAAAAAAAAAAATAAGCCTCAAATTGCAGTATTGAAAGATTCCTTGGGCAATATGTTGAATGGTGCAGGACACATCAAAAGCAGATGGATGGAATAAACAGACACTGTATGAGAAAGAAATGGTAAATGATCATCCATTTCAGGAGGTAGCATATGATCTAGAACCAGTGGTATTGAAAGAAGAAGTCAAATCTGCACTAAAAGAATTGTCAAAAAACAAGGCTCTAGGAATTGACAGAATACCCAGTGAGATGTTTCAAGAAATAGATGCTGCGTTGGAGGCACTCAATCAGCTATGCCAAGAGATTTGGAAGACAGCAACTTGGCCAAATGACTGGAAGAGATCCACATTTGTACCCATTCCAAAGAAAGGTGATACCACAAAATGTGGAAATTATCAAATAATATCATTGATATCACATGCAAGTAAAATCTTATTGAAGATAATTCAAAAACTGTTGCAGCAATATATTGACAGAGAACTTCCAGAAATGCAAGCTGGATTCAGAATGGAACATGGAGCAAGGGATATCATAGCTGATGTCAGATGCACCTTGGCTTAAAGCAAAGAATACCAGAAAAATGTTTACTTGTGTTTTATTGACTATGCAAAGGTATTTTATTGTGTGGATCATAACAAATTATGGATAATATTGAGAAGAATGGGAATTCCACAACACTTAATTTTACTCATGCGGAACCTGTACATAGACAAGGGGGCTGCCATTCAAACAGAACAAGGGGATACTGCATGCTTTAAAATCAGGAAGGAAGTGTGTCAGGGTTATAATCCTTTCACTATACTTATTCAACTTGTACGCTGAGCAAATAATCCAAGAAGCTGGACTATATGAAGAAGAATGTGGCATCAGGATCGGAGGAAGATTTTTTAACAACCTGCAATACACAGATGACACAATGTCATCCTGAATGTGAGGATGACTTAGAGCACTTACTGATGAAAATTAAAGACTAGTCTACAATATGGATTACACCTCCACATAAAGAAAACAAAAATCTTCACAACTAGACCAATAAGCAGCATCACGATAGATGGAGAAAAGATTGAAGTTGTCAAGGACTTTGTATTACGTGATTCTACAGGAAATGACAGTGGAAGCAGCAGGCAAGACATCAACAGACGTATTGCATTGGGCAAATCTGCTGCAATAGACCTCTTACAAATGCTGAAGAGCAAAGATACCTCCTTGAAGACTAGGATGCAACTAACTCAAACCATGGTATTATATGAGGTATCGCCTCATATGCATGTGACAGCTGGACAATGAATAAGGATGACTGAAGAAGAGTTGATGCTTTTGAGTGGTGGTGTTGGCAAAGAATGCTGAAAGTACTGTGGACTGCTAAAAGGACTAACAAATCTGTCCTGGAAGAAGTGAAGCTGGAATGCTCCTTGGAAGCAAGTATGGCCAGACATTGTCTCACCTACTTTGGTCATGTTGTCAGAAGGACATGTCTTTGGTGAAGGATCTCATGCTTGGTAAAGTGGAGGGTCAATGAAAGAGGGGAAGGCCATCACCAAGACGGATAGACATGGGTGGCTGCAGCCATGGGCTCAGGTATAGTAGGAATAGTGAGGCTGGCACAAGACCAGGCATTGTTTCATTCTGTTTTACATAAGGTCACTATGAGTGGGAGACAACTTGATGGCAGATAACCACAACAACAACTACTAGTGTAGAATTGTCTGTTTTTTCTTTCTGATTTGACTATTATAGTTAATATAATGGTAACTGAATTGTTACTATTTTCTTTATGTATTTTGGAGCTATTTCAGTGGGTGCATATTATAGTAACGTCCTCTTGGTTAATTGACCCTTTTAACATCATATAGTGTCCTTCTTTGTTCCTTATGCTGGTTTTCACCTTGAAGTCTATTTTATCAGAAATTAATATTGCCACTCCTACTCCTTTTTGGTTGCCATTACCTTGATATATTTTTTTTCCCATCCCTTGATTTTTAATTTATTTTTACTTTTGTGTTTATGGTCGGTCTCTTGTTAAGTAGCATATCAATTGGTCTTTTCTTATTCAGTCTATCACTCTCTTTCTCTTGACTAGTGCATTTAGTCCATTCACATTGAGTGTATTTAGTGATAAGCATGAATTTATTGCTGTAATTCTATTGTGGTTTTTTTTTTATTATTTTATTTTGATTTGGGTGAAGGTTTACAGAGCAAATTCACTTTCCATTGTTGTTGTTGTTGTTGTTGTTATGTGCTGTCGAGTCAAATCCGACTCATACAGCAGTTCATATACACTTTGTCTCATGACATTGACCACAGTTTACCACAGTGCACA
>NW_006922477.1:108046-110776 GCF_000298275.1 Orycteropus afer afer
CTGTTGTGATGTTACCCATTTCATTTCTTACTCATGTTATTTGTATTCTCTCCCTCTTTTCCTTTGTTAAATTTGCCAGAGGTTTGTGAATTTTATTGATGTTTTCAAAAAACCAACTTCTGGTCCCACTGATTTTTTCTATTGTCCTTCTATTTTCTGTTTCATTGATTTCTGCTCAAATTTTGATTATTTCCTTTCTTCTGGTGACTTTGGGCTTTTCTTCCTGGTCTTTTTCTAATTGTTGGAGATGTTGATTTAAAGTGTTGATTTTGGCTCTTTCTTCTTTTTTGATGTGTGCATGTATTGGTATAAATTGGCCTCTGATCACTGCTTTTGCTGTGTCCTATAGATTTTGGTATGTTGTGTTTTTATTTTCATTTGATTCAAGGAATTTTTGAATTTATATTTTTATTTCTTCTCTTACCCAGTCTTTCTCTAGGGTGGTATTGTTCAGTTTCCATGTGCTTACTCTTTTTCTGTTGATCTTCCTATTGTTGATTTCTAATTTGATAGCATTATGATCTGAGGAGATACTTTGCAGTATTTCAATGTTTTTAAATGTATTAAGGCTTGCTTTATGGCCTACCATATGGTTTATCATGGAAAAAGTTCCATGTGCACTGGAGAAGAATTTATATTGTGTTGCTGTTGGGTGAAATGGTCTGTAGATCTCTATAAGGCCCAGTTGGTGGAGTGTATAAATTAGCTCTTCTGTATCTTCATTGAGTTTCTTTCCAATTGTTCTATCTTTCAAAGAAAGTGGTGTATTAAAATCTCCCACTATGACTTTGGAGTCATCTATTTGGCTTTTCAACTCTTTTCAATTCTGATTTATGCATTTTGGGGCTCTTTCATTGGGTCCATAGATATTTATTTTGGTTGTATCTTCGTGATCAATTGATCCTTTAATCATTATATAATGCCCTTCCTTGTCTCGTATGGTGGTTTTTGTCTTAAAATCAATTTGATCAGAGATTAATATTGCCACTCCTGCTCTCTTACAGTTGCTATTTGCTTGATATGTCTTTTTCTACCCTTTGATATTTAGTTTATTTTTGTCTTTGTTTCTAAGGCTTGTTTCTTGTAGGCAGCATATTGATGGGTTTTTTTTCATTATCCAATCTGCAACTCTGTCTCTTGAGTGGTGCATTTAAAGCATTAACATTTAGTTTAATTATTGACAAGTATGATTTGGTGCTATCATTTTGTTATGTGTTTTTTCATGGTGTCCCTGATTTCTTTGTTCCATATTATTTTCTGTGCTGAGCTCTTTGTGTTTATTAATCCTGTTATCATTTCCTGTGGTGCTGTTGTTTTAGTATTTGCTGGGTATTTGCACTTGTCCTCTTTTTTATTGTAATATGAAGGTTTATCATTTTTCTTTGAGGTTACCCTATGATTTATACTTTTCTCCCTGAGTTTAGAACTGTCTATTCTGTCTTGCAGCTCTCTTCCTCACCATTTAGAAGTTTGGTAACTACACAGTCTTTTCCCTCTTTTTGTTTGTTTTTTTTTTTTTTTTTGCTTGGCAATTGATGTCTCTCATTCCCTGTTTACAATCTTCAAATCTCATTTTATTTTTTCTATGTCCATAGTTGTGTTTTCTGGGATATGTCATCTTGTGTATTAATGCTCTGTTGACATTTGCTATTTTTGGTTTTCCAATCAAAGTACTCCCTTTAGTGTCTCTTGTAATTTTGGTCTGGTATTAACAAATTCCCTTAGCTTCTGCTTATCTGGAAATGTTCTAATTTCACCATCATATTTGAGGGACAATTTTGCCGGGTATATAATTCTCGGTTGAAATTTTTTCTCTTTCAGGTTTTTATATATACCATCCCATTGTCTTCTCGCTTGCATGGTCACTGCTGAGAAATCAGAACTTATTCTAACTGGCTGACCTTTGTATGTAACATTTTGTTTTTCCTGTGGTGCTCTCAGGATTCTGTCTTTGTCCTTGGTTTTGGTGAGTTTGATGATGATATGTCTCTGTGATTTTCTTGTTTGGGGTTCATTGGATTTCCCAAATGGATATGTTCTCCTCTTTCATCATATCAAGGAAGGTCTCCTCCAGCAAATATTGGACGATTTTCTCAGTGGTTTTATTTTTCTCTTCCTGTTCTGGATTTCCAATGACACATAGATTATTTCTTTTGATGATATCCCACATGAACCTTAGGCTTTCTTCATTTTGTTCTGATTTTTTTTCTTACTGATCCCTTTCCAAAGAAGTATTCAGGTATTTGCCTTCAATCTCATTAATTCTGTCTTCCATCGCATCAGTTCTTCTCCTTTGCCCTTCCAATGTGTTATCTATTTCTAACAATTTAGTATTAATCTTCTGGATTTCTATCTTTAGATTTAGAATCATTTCCAATTTTTCATTTATTTTGTCATTTTGTTCTTGTATTTCCTTCTAAAATTCTTCTAAGGTTTTTTTTCTGTGTTTTCTTTGGTGTGTCTCTCAATCCTTTGAAGATACCTAAATATAATTCTTTTGAATTCCTTATCAGAGTCCTCCAATGCTGCCTCTTCCTCAGGGATGTGTTCTGGGTCTGTAACCTGTTCCCTTATTTCTCCCCTTTTATCTTGCTTCATTATGTTGACTGTGATGGTCTGTTGTCTCCAAGGCATCGTGGTGTTGTATTAAGATCTCTGTTAATTTTTTGTGAAGAGCAGCCAAGGGTGATTCAGGCTTTTAAGCATCCTTCTCCCTTGGTTGTTTCACTC
>NW_006922477.1:111082-112960 GCF_000298275.1 Orycteropus afer afer
AAATATGCAATATCTGTGGATAGGTCACTAAAAGAAAAAAGGTAGAGAAGGAGAATAAGGAAGAAAGAAAACAAAGTAGCAAACAGAAAAGAGGGAAAAAAAAAAAAAGCAAAACCAAAACCAAACCAAAAAACCCAACTACTAACGGGGTTAATCTCTAGAGAAGAAAAGAAAAAAATAAAATAAATAAAGAAGGTGTAAACTAAGATCTTTTCAGTTGTGTAGTGTCGGTTCAGAGAGTTCTTGGGGTTATTGGAAAGCAGAACCACTTCTTAAGCCCTTGGAATCTGGTAGAGTGTTGTCTCTAGATGCTAGTTGCGTGTTGGTTTGTTTTGTCTTGGTTTTACCATTTAATATTTTGAAAAGCTGAACCTGGTGTGTTTATCTTAGTATTGATTCAGGTGTGTTGGGTCGCTTTGCTGTTTTCTTTGTGATGGTGGAATCACTGTTTGTAGTGTGGATATGTGTTTTTGTTTTTCGTGCTGAGGGTTTAGAGTTCGAAGCATGAGGTTTTATGGTAATTGGATGAATATGGTTTCTTCTATTGAATGAGTGAATTTATTGGCAGAGAAGGTGGGAGTAGAAGAAGGAAAGCTTAGTGTTGCTAGGGTCGTTTCTAGGGCTTTGCGCTGGATATTATTGATGATGTATTTATTTGCAAGACTGCGGCTTGACCTCAGGAAAAAATTCCTCTTGTTAGAGGGTCACAAATTTCCACTAATTTCAGGCACACTCAAAGGCCCCACCTCTGTGGTCCCACAGAGCCATAACGCGACTCCAAGGCAAAATTCAGGGACCGGGATCAGCTGCAGTTTCTTTTTTCTCTGTGTCCCTTCTGCCCGTTGTGCTGACTCAATCCAGCCAGACTGCCAATGGCCGGCTCTCGAGTTTGTCCGTGATACCGCCCACCTGCAGTGCCAAAGATGCGTGCAATTTCAGGTGTGTTGGACTCAGGGGAGTGGCTGAGCAGGCTCTTACTTATGACGTATTTATTTGTAAGACCGTGGCTCTATCTCAAGAAAGATTTGTATTATTAGAGGGTCACAAATTTCTGCCAATTTCATGCACACTCAAAGCCCCCCCCCCCCCGCGGCCCCACAGTGCTAAAGCATGGCTCCAGAGCAAAATTCGAGTCAGCATGCTCAGCTGTGGTTTTTCTGCTCTCCGTGCCCCGTCTGCCTGCAGTGGTAAGGCAGTCCCATTTGACTGGCAGTGGTCAGCTCTGGAGTTTGACTGCGATACTGCCCACCTGTAGCGCCCAGGATGCACGCAATTTCAGGTGTGTTGGACTCAGGCGAGTGGCTGAGCAGGCTCTTACTTATGACATATTTATTTGCAAGACCGCAGCTCAATCTCGGGAAAGATTCGTATAATTAGAGGGTCACAAATTCCTGCCAATTTCATGCACATTCAAAGCCCACCCCCCTCCGTGGCCCCACAGTGCCAAAGCATAGCTCCAGGGCAAAATTCACGTGAGCGCACTCAGCTGCAGTTTTTCTGCTCTCCGTGCCCTGTCTGCCCGCAGTGGTCGGCTCTGGAGTTTGTCTGTGATACCACCCATCTGCGGTGCCAAAGATGCATGCAATTTAGCTGTGGTGGATTCAGGGGAGTAACTGCCAGTGATCTGCATTCCCGATAACCATGGGAAAGAAAAGTCCCAGTCTGACCCAAACCCAGTCTGTAATCTGCTGGGAGGGGAGGCAGTTAGCCTTTCTGGTGCACCAGCGAGATCTCCACCTGTGTGGGAGCAATGGTGTCCTTGTCCCTCTGCCCCCTCACCTCCCAAATTACTGACAAAATCAGCCACTGGAGACAGGTGTTTGCCGCTGCCCGCTGGAATATTGTATTGGTCACTGGTAAGCTGCTATAATTGATCTC
>NW_006922477.1:113120-115432 GCF_000298275.1 Orycteropus afer afer
CTTTAGGCAGTAGCTCTTTCCTAAAAAAAAAAAAAAAAATCTCCCTGTAACTTTCCTCCAATTCTGCTCTTCTGTGTTTGGTGCAGTCTGGATCAGTGAGCTGCTCAGAGCACCAAAAATCTCAATTCAATCTGTTGTACCTAGTTCTTAAAGTTCTTAGATGCCAGAGGGAAAAAACGCGGTGCTCACTGGTGAGACTCCATTTTGAATCTTCTGTTGTGTTTTTTATTGTGTGATTTCTTTGTTCCAAATATTTTTCTGTGCTGAGTTCATTTTGTTATCAATTTTTTTTTCTCTTTTCTTCATGATTGTTCGTTTTGTGCTTACTGTACCCTTGTGATCTTCCTTTTTCTTAGTTTGATTAGAAGGATTGTTAATTTTCTTATCTTTTTTCTTCTTTTAATTTTGCTTTGGGTGCACATTTACAGAGCACAATTTGCTTTACACTGAACATTTCATGTACATTTGATTTCACTCCCCAATTATCATTCCCAACTCTAACCAATTCTCCTCTTCTTTCTCCATGACCCCCCCCCCATTCCTGCGCCCTTCTAAGTTATGCACTCTTGTCTGTCCAGCATTTCCTCCATGTCAATGTTGCACCTCTGATGCCCTGTGGCCAATTTCTCAAAGGGATGTATCTACATAGAATAGTTGGGGGTATCACCCTGAGTTGGGTGTTCTGCATGTAAGTCTTATTTCTCTTGGGCAGAGAGCCAGCCATTAGGAATAGGTCTTATCAGCCTAAAATGTATCCCAGAGCCATAGTCTTGGTGGTCCCATCAGATTTCCATCTGACTAGTAATTCTGGTTGTTGGTGTGTTTTTGAATTTTGTTCTACATTTTTACTCCCACTCTATCCAGGATCTCCAGTTTTGATCCCTTTCTGAGTGATTGGCATTGGTAGCTGGGCACCAACTAGTTCTTCTGGTCTCAAGGACCATCATATCCTAGGTCTGATTGTTTCCTAATGCCCTTGGTTTTCTTCACTCTTCTTCACTTCTGATGAAAGGATACTGTTAGTTGCATCTTAGATGGCTGCTGGAGAGCTTTTAAGACCCTAGCCACTACTCACAAATGTAGGTTGTGGAACAAGATTTTTATGTATTATATTGTGCCAATTGAGCCTGGTGTCCCCCAGTACTATGGTCCTGGTCATCAGATCTAGTGGTTCTCTCTCCCAGGGTGTCTCGCTTTCTCTCAGGGATTGCTCCATGTCTATCTTTCTGTTGCTTCTGTAAGGATTGTTTATTTTCCTTGTGGTTACACTGAAGTAAATTGTTATCTCCCTAAGTTTGGAACTGCCTGTTCTATAAATACATTGTCCTGTCTTCTTCATTTGGAAGTATTGTAATTAAAAGTTTTATTCCCTGCATTTGCTTTGTTGCTGGTGTCATCTGCAGATTGACTCCCCTATTTCTCTATGTACATTTTTTTGTGAGTTTATTTTGAGAGTCTTTTTCTAGTTTGCTTTCTAGGTGGTGGTGTCAAGTATCTTGGTTTTAATTTGTTGTTCTCTGTTGTGGGTTCTCTATTGCAAGGATTCCCTTTAACATTTCTTGTAGGGTTGATCTGGTTTTCACAAATTCCCTTAATTTCTGTTTGCATGGAAATGTCTTTATTTCACCCTCATATTTGAATGACAATATGGCTGGGTTTATAATGCTTGGTTGGAAATTCTTTCCCTTCAAAATTTTGTATAAGCTATCCCATTGCCTTTTTTTCTGCATGGTTTCTGCTATGAAATTAGAGCTTAGTCTTATTGGTTGTCCATTGTAGGTGACATTTAATTTTTCCAGAGCTGCTCCCAAGATTCTTTCTTTGTCTTTGGTTTTGGAAAGTTTGATTATGATATATCCTGGTGACTTTCTCTTGGGATCTACCCTGTATGGGATTTGTTGTGCTTCTTAAATGGATATCTGTTCTTCATGATATGGGGGAAATGTTCAGTTATCAAATCTTCGGATTTTCTCAGTGGATTGATTGATTGATTGATTGATCGTCTCTTCTTTTTCTGGTATTACAATCAGGAGTAAATTTTTTTTTTCATGTCATCCCATATAAATCTTAGGGTCTCTTCATTTCCCTTAAATCTCTGTTCAGATTTTCTTCATACAGGCTGGCATCAGGGGATTTGTCTTCTAGCTAGGAAATGCATTCTTTAGCCAGTTCTACTCTACTCTTTTGTCCTTCTGCTGTGTTACCTGTCTCCATAATTTTAGTGTTCAACTTCTGAATGTCTGATTGCTGTTTTTGTATGAGTTCTAATTGTCTAATTGTGTATTTATCTTCTTATTTTGTTCTTGATTTGT
>NW_006922477.1:115613-131189 GCF_000298275.1 Orycteropus afer afer
TTTTTTTTTAATTTGAGGTTGTCTGTTGTTTCCAGATATTTTGAAGTTGTTGTCTTTATTTTTTAGTTATGTATTGATTTGTTTCACCCTGATTTTATTTTTTACTGTATCTGGAAGTATGAAGCAGGTGTACACTTTTGGTTATTAACTCAGCTGTAATAGGTCACTCTCCTGCTTTCTGTGTTTTGGTGGAATCATTGGTGGGGATGCAGGTGCAGATCTCTGTTTGTTGTGAAGAGGATTTGAAGGTGGGATGAGCAAGTGCTGTACACTGTCTGTCTTTGATCCTGTGGTACAGTAGCTATTTGTGTTACCTGTCTGGTGGGTGAGGTGTTCCATGTAGTAGCTACAGTTTATTAGTGAAGGGTTAATATGTTCCTCCAATTGGAGGAGAATAGAAAGAAAGAAAGAAAGAAAAACACACCAGAAGTGAACCCAGAATACAAGCTCAGAGGCTGTTTTTCTTGACTTAGCATTGTTGTTGTTGTTATGTGCCTTTGAATTGGCCCCAACTCATAGCAACTCCTCCTTGGGTTTCCAAGGCAGTATCACTATGGAAGTAGGATTGCCCAACCTTCCTTCCGAGGAGTGGCTGGTGGGTTTGAACCGCCAGTGTTCTGGTTAGCAGTCAAGTGCTTTAGCCACTACAATCAGTGATGTTGGCAAAGGAAGGGCAGCTCCTCAGCCCCTGGCTTTGTCTGGGGTCTTCTGCTGATGATTGCACCCAACCATCAAGCAGAGCCCTGCAGTTCAGACCCTACAGTGCCCCCAAGGAGATAGGGCTGCCCTCTTCCCCATGGATTCACAAGTCATGAAATGCCAGGTCCTAGACCCACTCTGTGCTAAAAAGGCTTACTAAGAGTTCAACTTGAGCCTACTGCCAGGTCTCCTCTTTGGGGTTCTGTTTATTCAGAGAGAGTTTATTTTCCTTTTCCCCCACTCCCTTCCAATCTGTGCAGCAGTTTAATCTAGAAGGGTCCTGTTCTGTTTCCCAGTATGGTCTTTGTCTGCACTCAAATCCCCAGCTCACCTTGAAAAACTCCCAATATGGCTGTTCAGAGTTTAATATCTGTGGGTTCCATGATGTGATGTTTTGTTTTGTTTACTTCTCTTCTCCTGGACCTCCTTTGTATTTCTAATCACTCCTCTTCAGCTCCACTGGCTGGGCAGTTTTTTTATTTTTCATATTTCTTAACCTGCTCCCTTTTGCCACCTTCACTGGATCGAATACTTTATCTTATTTGCTGCTCACAACTCCAGTATCATTATTTGCATCTGCTTTACCTAGTTTCTCAGCTTCTCTGTTGATGGAGGGACTAGTCTTGTGGACTGTCAGTACGATGCCATTTTCCCACTCTCATCCCATTGAACTCATCTTGCACACTGAAGTCCTGAGCTAGCAATTTTCAATATGTGACTTAATCTTCATTTTCATGAGAACCCTGCAAGGTTTTACTGCTCCAGCTAGGGTGAATGAACAAGTACATTAGAGAATCAGGCAGGACACTTTCTACATATGACCCTATTGATAATTACTTAACCCTTCCATTGTCTAGAATATTTTTGGTCATGACTCATCTTCTTGTCTGATAGATCATTTTTCTATTAATGAAATCACCAATCTATAAATATATTTCATTGTTGTTATTGTTATGTGCCATCCAGTCAGACCCGACTCATAGCGACCCCTCCTTGGGTTTCCGAGGCAGTATCATCACGGAAGTAGATTGCCCCATCTTCCTTCCGAGGAATGGCTGGTGGGTTTGAATCGCCAGCCTTCTGGTTAGCAGTCAAGTGCTTAGGCACTATGCTACCAGAGCTCAGACATATGAAATTGTCATGATTATTTGTGTATATCACTTGTCAGGAATCACAGGACATTTTTATTTTGAAATAGTTAAAAAAAAAACCCTCAAACTGGCTTAAGAAAAATGGAGAATGTTAGTTGCTCACAATAGTTCACATCTGGGAGAGCTGAATTAGACATTGCTAACTCTAGGTGCCCACATCAACACTCTCCTAAATCTCTTCTTCATGTTTTGCCAATGGTCTTGGCTTCAGGTAAAGTCTCCTCTCTTGAGCTCCACAATGCTCACACAGTTCTTATAATGACTGGTTTCAAAGGGGAAAAGAATCTCTGTATGTAATAATTCCCATGAAATACTCTGCATGAGACATGACCCTCCTTATATGTTCCTAGGGCAAACACAGTCAGACCTCTTCACTGACATCCCCACCAGAATTCCTGGGAGTTGGAGAGGGGAGGGGCCCCTTCCCAAGTGGAAAAGATGCAGGCAAACAGAGAAACTGTTGGTGCCACTGTGATAGGAAAATGGTTTGGGGTGTAGGGCTGTCTCTTATAGAGCTAGGATGTGTCTGTATAGAGGAATAAACTCATTCTGAATGTCCCTTGGACCTGTTATTTTTAGAGTCTCGATTTCAGTGTGGATGAGAAGGTGAACCTTCTGGAGCTGACCTGGGCTTTTGACAACGAGCTCATGATGGTCACTGGTGTCATTCAGCAAGCAGCCCTAGCCTCCTACCGTCAGGAGCTGAGCTACCTCCAGTAAGAGACTGTGAGGACTTGCAGTGGGTGTTGGAGTACATACTGGCAAGTCTGTTTTCACGGGATTCCAGGACTAATAGCATCTAGACTACCTCCTTACCCACCCTCATCACCCTCAAATGGCCAGTCCTGGGGTAGGGGCGCCGTAGCCAAAACTCATGGTAAAATAAGGAAAGAGGTCCCTAGTGTATTCAGAAGGCTATTTTCCTGGTCTGAACAGGGTCTAAAGAGGTAGGGGCCTGTCTAGGGCTGTCTTCTTGGATTTTTATTGCCACAGCATTTTCAAGTCACCCACCCTTCCCCTGGGAAGCTGGGCAAGAGCCGGGGACAAGACAGAGCCGTAGGAACCCAGGTAAGATGAGGCAGGCAGGCCCCACACCCAGACATGGGAAGTGTGGAGAGAGCTGGGGGCAAGACAAAGCTGCAGGAACCCAGGTAAGGGGTGGCAGACAGGCCCCACATCCAAGAGGCAGGAAGAGTGTTGGGGGAAGCCAGGGATGACGGAGCCATGGAATCCATGTAAGGGCAGGGTGAAGAGGTTTTGAACAGCTAAGGGAGACTTGTCTGTAAGTTTGTCCAACTCTGGTGTCTAGGTGTTGCTGTGAGGCTTGAGGCTGTGCCACCAGTGTCTCTAATGCCAGCTGGGTTGTACAAGGTGCACAGGTTTCAACACAGCTTAGAGACTGAGACAGATTAGGAAGAAGGAAGAGACCAGCCACTTCTCAAACAATTGTCTAGGGAAAACCTTATAAATAGCAGAGAAACACTGTCTGATACATTACTGGAAAACTTTATGACTAGCCCTTAAACATTATCCAATACAGTGTAGGACCAGCCCCTTAGGTCAGAAGGCACTCAAAACACAAGTGGGAAAGAGCTGCATCATCAGAGTAGAACCAACCTTAATAATATGGATAAAGTCAAGCTTTTGGGAACTCCATTTGCTGATGTGGCATTAATCAATTAGAGGAGAAATAGCTGCAAACATCTATTAATAATTGGAACATGGAATGTATGAAGTATGAATCTAGAAAAATTGGAAATTGTCAAAAATAAAATGGAATGCATAAAGATTAATATTCTAGGCATTAGTGAACTGAAATGGACTGGTTTTGGCCATTTTGAATCAGACAACCCTATGATCTAGTATGCTGGGAATGACAGTTTGAAGAGGAATTGAGTGGCATTCTTCATCACAAAGGATGTTTCAAGATCTGTCCTGAACTACAATGCTGTCAGTGATAGGATAATATCCATACATCTACAAGGAAGACCAGTTAATACTACGATTATTCAAATTTGTACACCAACCGACAAAGCAAAAGATGAAGAAATTGAAGATTTTTCTCAGCTTCTGCAGTCTGAAATTGATGGAACATGCAATCAAGATGTGTTAATTATCACTGATGACTAGAATGCAAAAGTTGGAGACAAAGAATTATCAGTAGTTGGAAATTTTGGCCTTGGTGACAGAAACAATCCTGGAGAACACATGATATAATTTTCGAAGACCAATGACTTATTCACTGCAAATACTTTTTTTCAACAACATAAATGGTCACTATACACATGGACTTCACCAGATGGAATACACAGGAATCAGGTTGACTACATTTGTGACAAGAGGCGATGGAAAAGCTAAGTATCTTTACCCAAAACAAGGCCAGGATCTGATTGTGGAATAGATCATCAGCTGCTCATATGAAAGTTCAACTTGAAGTTGAAGACAATTAAAACAAGTCCATGAGATCCAAAATATGACCTTGAATATGTTGTTGTTGTTTTGTACCGTCGAGTTGGACCCGACTCATAGTGACCCCTCCTTGGGTTTCCGAGGCAGTATCACTATGTAAGTAGATTGCCCCATCTTCCTTCCGAGGCCAGTGTGTTTGAACCACCAGCCTTCTGGTTAGCAGTCAAGTGCCTTAGGCACTATACTACCAGAGGTCCTGACCTTGAGTATATCCCTCCTGAATTTAGAGATGATCTAAGGAATAGATTTGATGCATTGAACACCAATTACTGAAAACCAGAATTGTGGGATGACATCAAGAACATCATCCATGAAGAAAGCAAGAGGTCACTAAAAAGATGAGAAAAGAAGACCAAAATGGATGTCAGAAGAGATTCTGAAACTTGCCCTTGAGCAGAGAATAGATAAAGGAAATGGAAGAAATGACAAGATAAAAAAGCTGAACAAAAGATTTAAAAGAGCAGCTCAAGCATACAAAGCCAATTACTTAATGAAATGTGCAAAGACCTGGAGTTAGAAAACCAAAAATGAAAAACATGCTTGGTATTTCTCAAGCTGAAAGAACTGAGGAAAAAATTTTAGCCTTCACTTGCAATATTGAAAGATTCTATGGGCTAATTATTGAATTCTATGGGTGAATTCCTGAAGGAACATCAAAAGAAGGTAGAAGGAAAACACATTGTACCAAAAAGACCTGGTCGATGTTCATCCATTTCAGGAGGTAGCATATGACCAAGCACCAATGGTATTAAAGGAAGAAGTTGAAGCTGAACTGAAGGAATTGGTGAAGAACAAGGCTCCAGGAATTGATGGAATAGCCATTGAGATGTTTCAACCAAAGGATGCCCCACTGGAGGTACTTACTTTGTTATGCCAAGAGCTGACTAGAAGAGATCCATATTTGTACCCATTCCAAAGAAAGGTGATCCCACAGAATGTGGAAATTATTTAACAATATCATTAATATTGTATGCAAGTAAAATCTTACTGAAGATAATTCAAAAAGGGTTGCAGCAGTATCTTGACAGAGAACTTCCAGAAATACAAGCTGGATTCAGAAGATGATGCAGAATGAGGGATATCATATCTGATGTTAGATGGATCTTGACTCAAAGCAAAGAATAGCAGAAAAATGTTTACTTATGTTTTATTGACTATGCAAAAGCATTTGATTGTGTGGATCATAACGAATTATGGATAACATTGAGAAGAATGGGTGTTCCAGAACATTTAATTGTACTCATGAGGAACCTGTATATAGACCAGGAGACTGTCGTTTGAATGGAACAAGGGGACACTTCATGGTTTAGAATCAAGAAGAGAGTGTGTCAGGGTTGTATCCTTTCCCCCTACTTATTCAATCTATATGCTGAGCAAATAGTCCGAGAAGCTGGATCATATGAAGAAGAACATGGCATCAGGATTGGAAGAATTATTAACAACCTGCGATATGCTGATGACACAATTTTGCTTGCTGAAAATGAGGGTGACTTGAAGCACTTAATGATGAAGATTGAAAAATACAGTCTGCTATATGGATTCCATCTCAATATAAAGAAAACAAAAGTCCTCACAACTCTACCTATAAACAGCATCATGATAAGTGGAGAAAAGATTTACGTTGTCAAAGACTTCTCATTGCTTGTTTCTACAGTTGATGCCAATGGAAACAGCAGTCAAGATATCAGGCAACAGATAGCCCTGGGCAAATTGGCTGCAAAAAAACCTCTTTCAAGTGCTGAAGAGCAAATATGTCTCCTTGAGGACTAAGGTGCGCCTGACACAAGCTGTGGTATTTTCAATGTCTCTTATGCATGTGAGAGCTGGACAGCGAGCAAGGAAGATGCTTTTGAGTTGTGGTACTGGCAAAGAATGCTGAAAGTACCATGGACTTCTAAAAGATCTAGTAAATCTGTCATGGAGGAAGAGCAGCTGGGATGCTCCTTGGAAGTGAGAATGGGCAGACTTTGTCTCACCTACTTTGGTCACATTGTAAGAAGGGACCATTCCCTGGAGAAGGATGTCATGCTTGGTATGGTGGAAGGTCGACGAAAGAGGGGAGGCCCTCAATGAGATGGATTGATACAGTGGCTGCGTTGATGGGCTCAAATATAGCAAGGATCATGGAGCTGGTGCAGGACTGGGCAGTGTCCGTCTACTAAGCAGATGCACCCGGACAAAAGTTGATGATGTTTAATGAAGTACAACTTTTTGATAAGTCATTCTGTGTGTCTGTCTCGATAAATTATTATTATTACTACTAGCAATACTAATAATGGCATTCATTTATTGAGCCCTTGCTTTGCTCAGGCAACTTTCCTGCCTGCCTTAGTCTCTGCTAATTCTGACAAACCTTTAAGTGGTTTCTATTATTAGCATCTCTTTATAGACAGGGAACTTGAGTCATAGAGATTGAGATATTGACTAAGATGCCCTTTTGATCACTATTATACTGAACTCAACCCTAATGTCAATTAGGACAAAATTAACATGCAGTTAAAGAAATAAGACTCTTCAGCATCACATTTAATGCACCATGGTGTCACTGATCCTTCAGATCATTTCCCAAAGTGTAACTTTCTGGAGAACAGTGTCTTAAGTGTTATTTAGAGGAAGCCAAAGTAGTGACCTCTATCCTAAGACTCTGCAGTCTCCTTAGGTACTGGCAGGTGATCTGTCTGACCTCAGGTAGCTCTGAAAATACAATGAGAGAATGATTGTATCCAAGTTTCTGCCTTTGCTTTCAGAACTTGGAAGGAAGGAAAGTTGGGTGCTCCTTCCTCAAGAGAAATGTTCACCAGAATAGTGGTTGCCCCAAGACCTTTTGCACAGAATATCAACCATGACTTTGAGGGCTAACACAAATGAACTCCTTTACGTCTGGGTGATTCACCTGCACTCACTTAAATGCCAGTCTGCTGTGTGTCAAGGCTGTGACCAGGCAAGGTAGTCAGGCTCCTCTTCCATTCATACATTCTACCCCAGACTAGTGCTGGGGATATAAGGGACACATTGCCTAGCTGGAGATAAGGAGATACATAGGTAAATGCTTATGTATGCTGGGCTGTCTATAGGTATAGCACACTGCCAAGTCCCTAGGGTCACACTTCCTGGATTCAGATACTTTCTAAAAACTTTGCTTGGCAAGATATTTAACTTCTCTCTACACATTTGTAAAATGAACACAGTTATAGAACCTGCCTTAGAATTTTGTTGATAGCCACATGAGGCTCTGAGACAATGCTGAGCATGATTCATGTTGGCTGTTTTTATGATTTATGCATACTCAAAGTTCATGGAGCCTGGCACAGGGTGTGTGATGGGCCAGGCTGATGCATTTGACAGTGTCTCTTTCTTGTGGGCAGAGGGCAAATGGAGCAGGTGGTAAAGGAGCGAGACAAGGCAAAAAAGGACCTGGAGAAGGCTGAGAAGAGGAACTTGGAGTTTGTGACAGAGATGGATGACTGCCATGCTGCCATGGAGCAGCTTGCTGAGCACAAGATCAAGTAGGTGAAACTGGGGTTGAGTTTGTTGGGCCAGAGCCTGCTGGGTAGCCTTTTAAGTACCACAGCAAGTGTCCCCTACCTTATACCTCCAGCCCTGACCAGAGGGTGGATGAGGGACATATTACTACCCAAGTGGTGTGGCTGTGGTTTATGATGACATTCGGGTTAGTTGAGACACTCTATTTTACATGTGCCATTAGTAACCAGCAATTGCAACTTTGAGTTTGGTATTAGAGGCCTCTAGAGATACAGATTCAATACGATGCAGATGGATGGATGGATGGATGGATGGGGAGAAAGAAAGGTCCCTTTATTTTAAGGAATTGGCTCATTTGTTTGTGAGGCCTGTTGTTGTTGTTGTTATGTGCCGTCGAGTTGAACCCACCTCACAGCAACCCCACGTTGGATTTCCGAGGTAGTATCACTATGGAAGTAGATTGCCTAACCTTCCTTCTGAGGAGTGGCTGGTGGGTTTGAACAGCTAGCCTTCTGGTTAGCTGTCAAGTGCCTTAGGCACTATGCTACCAGAACTCCCTTGTGAGGCCTGGCAAGTCCAAAATCCATAGGTCAGAAGGCAAGCTGGAGATTCCTGCAGGATGTTTGTGGTCTTGAAAAAGAATCCTACCCCGAGAAATCACAGTTTCTCCTCTTAAGGCCTTTAACTTATTGGATGAGGCTCAAGAGGTTGATCTGCTTTACTTAAGGCTGAACGATTTAAAAGCTAATCATAGCAATACCTTGAGCAGTTTGTGACCAAACAGATGGGCACCACGGCCTAGCCAAGTGCACACATGAAATTAACCATCTGAGGTAGTTAAGGTTGTATGTCAATTTGGTTGGGCCATGGTTTTGAGTGGCTGGGTAGTTGGATGTATTAATTCCCCATGATAAGATTGTAATCACCTCCATGGTAGAATCTGCTGTGAGTAGCTAAGCACTTGCCTTCACAGTGTGGCCTGCTTCCAGCATATAAGGAGCAGCTTTGAGAATGGATTCTAGCATTTGGCACACCTATACTCTTCTTTTGGCCTAGTCTTGGTCTGCCATGTTGCCTGCCGAACTTGGGATTGTTCATCGACTTGAACCAGTGTCCTATCTGCCTGTTGATCTTTGGATTGTGCCATTCTACTTGCCAATCTTAAGTTTATCAGCCTCAGCAGCCAGCAGCTGCATAAGTTACAAGAAGCCTCCAGCTCCAGTGGGATGGGAACTAGAGGCAAAGATGAAGCCAAAGGTCAAGGGGCTTTCACCCATCCCCTACAGCTGGCACTCTGAATTCTAACTTCTAGCCTCCTAAACTGTAAAATAATAAATTCCTGTTTTAAATCCACCCACATGTGGTATGTCTGTTATAGCAGCACTAGAGAACCGAGATACTATCACAAGACTGTCCATCCAGTGTAGTACAAGTATCATATCTACTCTGTAACTGGGGCTGGTGCAGTATGCATTGGCTTCTCACTCTTTGTGCCTGTGGGCTACAGGAAACCCTCTCTACTCTGCTCCACTCTCCTGACTCCATTCATTGGGCCTGCCTATTCCAGCTGAGATCTTTCATTGCCCAGTCATGTGACTGTGACTAGTTAGGTAGGTGGGTGTATTGCAAGCTGATTAGCAAAGAACTTCAGGAACTCAGGGAGCAGGTACCTGGCACAGCAGAAGGTGTCCAAAGCACACAATCTGACCTCTCATCGCCCTTGGTACTGAGCAGTCCTGGGGATGGCTCTCTATGGTATGTTTGGTAATGGCCAACAGGCCATAGAAAAGGATATAAGAAAACTCAGCCATGTAGCTCTCCATGCTACAGGAAGGAGAGGAGCTTCTTCACCTCCAGTATGGGGAACAATCTTTGCTGGAAGCACCTGGCCATGCTCAGCTGGTGGCTCACTTTCCTGAATCGTTTACTCACCTATGGTGCTCTCTTGGGGGCAACTGAGGCTATAAGACATGGTCTACATTCCCAGTTCTCCTCGGCAGTGCTCATGGTAGGGGTCAAAGAAGCCCTGGCTACCTACCACTTTGTTGGCCTCCTTACTGTTGGGAGGGAAGCTTGTGGAGCATGCCCATTTAGATACTGCTCTGTTGCCCCTTGCCAAGCCCTTTGGGCTCCTCATGCCTAACACAAGAATGGTAGCGGGTCCTTTCCAGTGTAGAAGAGTGAGAAGGACAATATGATGGATTCCTAGTTCCCTGACCATGGCCCAACCCTTTGTCTCAGGAAACATGGATAAGGAGAGAGAAATAACAGCCTAAATGATTCAAGGGCCTCATTCATGCCTATTCAGTAAGAAGGCTGGCCCACTTCTCCACTTAGCTCTGTTTGGGGCTCCCTCTCCTCAGATATATCAGCCTTTGAGGTGGTTTCCACTACGCAACCCTGCCCTCAGTGCACTTGCAGGTAGTTTGAGGCAGATGATCACCATGTATTAAACAGAAGACAATGGAATCCAAACCTGTTTAGTCCAGATGCCAGGGGCCATGCGAGCTCCAAGAAGGCAGAACCATGTGCGAAACCTTGGAGAGGCCCAGGGAGGCATCCCAAGAGGCAACCTCAGACTCACCTGTGTGTGCTTTGCAGACACCTAGAGCAGAGATACCATGGACAGCTTGTCTTACTTCGCTCAGAGATGGAGAGGGAACGAGAACTGCTCTGGCAGCAGACCAGCAGGCAGAGGGCTAGACTGGAGGAAGATCTTGCAACCCTGCACAGGAAGAGGGCCTGTCTGCAGGAGAAGCTGGCACTGGCCCTAAAGGTAGGAGGATGCTACCCAAGGAAAAAATTGGGGAGGCCATGGGACTTGCCTCTCCTATCACATCCATGTTCCCTGACCATGATCACAGCCAGACCCAGCAATTCCAGGGCTTTGAGGAAGGAAATGCCTAAGATTTTCAAACTAAGGGAAATGTGCCAACAGCCAGGGGGATGTCATATTGCTCAACCAAACAAGAAAGAGCCATTCTCCCCTATCTACAGCCAGATAGATGAGGACATAGAAGGGTTACTGTCATGGTTTAGCCAAGTCCATGGTGTTAATGCCTATGTCCTAAGGCAGGTGAGTGAGGCTGGAGGCACACTTGGGTTTAGAGGGGTGATGCTGTCCCATGCTGTTCCTAGCATTCTAGGATGGTGGCCAGGACAGTTCAGAGCCTTCATGGCTTTTGCCCTATGCTCTGGGCTGGTGGATGGGGTCAGAGCAGGTCTGCAGCAGCAGTTGTCACCCCTGCATCTCCAGAGACCAGGAGTACATTTTATCATTAGCAAAAAAAAGACCAGAGACTAAAGCAGACCCCTCAGGAGCCCCAGTGTATGTTCCAGAGTTTGGGAGTTTATGGGCTCACAACCCATTCCATCTGTCTCCAATTGGCCTGTCTCTCAGGAGGGATGGTTCCATGCTCAGGCCTAAGACCTCTGGGGAGAGGATGAGGTGGTGGATGAAAGGCAGGCTGAGGTGAGCAGGGTGCCACATATGGGTCTGTTCCTGGCCCTCCTGCACTTCTGCCTGGTTTTCTACTCCAGCCCATCAGTAGTTTGCTTTTCTGCCTTCCTTCCCCGCATTGATCTCTGTCTCCTGTACTTCAGCTCCTGCCTTTTCAAGCTCACAGACTATTCAGCAAAGCCTAGGGTCTTGGTTGTCCCAGAAGCAATTCCATGTCCTCCTGACTCTTCTTGGTGCAGCCTCCTGGTGATCACAAGCACTGGGCTTCTCTCAACTTGGACATCTGTACTATATTGGTGCAATTTCAAATTCCTTATTTAGAAATACACTGAGAAATTAAACATCTCCAGGCTTTCCTACTAGCTCATGGTCTTTTTCAGCTCTCAGGGCAAGATAAATGGAGGCAGTGGGAAAGTATTGAACACCTGTGGCTGTGCATGTCTGTCTAAGGGGCTAAGCTGCTCACACAGCCTCCAACACTGCATATTGCAGTCACTGTGCAGCCAACCTTTCCAGGAGGCTGCTTGCCTGATAGTGACACTGCTGAGAGTGAGCCTCTCTCCCTTAAGTAGAGGTAAGAAAGAGGCTTGCCACTGTCTTCTTCCCAGTGGGGGCTCTGGTGATGCAGTGGTTAAAGTATTTGGCTGCTAATCTGAAGGTTGGTGGGTTGAACACACTAACTGCTAAGCCAGAGAAAAATGAGGCACTCTACTTTTGTAAAGATTTACAGCCTTGGAAACCTAGGGGGCTATTAAACTTTGTCCTGTTGGGTTGTAATGAGTTGTTATCAACTTTATGGCAATGGGTTTAGTTTGGTTTTGGTCTCTTCCCTGCATTCTACACCTGGCAAACTACTGGCCTATGTCTTGTAGGAAAATAGTCGGTTACAGAAGGAGATTTTTGAAGTTGTGGAAAAGCACTCAGAATCAAAGAAACTTGTCCTGAAACTGCAGAATGACCTTGAGTTTGTGCGGAAGGACAAGGCAAGTGCTGCTCATTCTGAGCCTTTTTTCAAGTAAAGCTGCAGTTAGGAGGGTGGGTCATGTCTTGAAAAATAATACATGGGTGATGGAACTTAGTTTTTTTCTACCAAAAGTACAACATGTAGAGAAAATCAATACAATGACTTGTCCCTGTTTCTTCCTTTTGTGACAAGCCACTGTGACCCAGAACTGCCCAACATAGTGTGACCTCTTAATTGATAAAATTAGGGCCCACTAGTGTCACCTGGTTCTAGTGTTGGGTTCTCAGCAGTCAGGGACACCAAGAGACAGTTTAGAGTTCAATGTCCACATTTGTGAGTCCCCACTGGCATGCCCTCCCCCCACTCACTTAGAAAAGGTAGGGTGAAGGGAGAGAATGTGCAGAGGCTGTGCAGAAGGGCATTCCAGGTAACACATGCTCAAGTTCCTGGATAAATATGGAAAAAATCCTCCTGCCCCCAAGTCCTTTTAAAGAAGATTGTAGGGTAGACTGAATGGCTGTTCCTGGAGATACTAGAGGAAGACATTTTAGTCCTCAGAAGAAGGATGAGGAGGTGGCTCCCTAGGAGCCTGGCCCAAGAATTCCTGTCTCTGCTTTCTCTGTCATTGTTGCTTCTCTCTATGTCTGACTTCAGCTGGAGCCACAGAGCATCGAGCTCCTCTCTCAGGAAGAACGGTTCTTGGAAATCCTGAAGGAATATGAATTCAAGTGCAGGGTACGTACCAAGGAAAGTTGGCCGGGGGTGGAGAGTAGGGCAAGTGCTTGTGGGGAGCTTTGGGTTTTCTCTAAGAATGTGATCCTCTGCCTTTACCAGCAGCTGTGTAGACCTCCTGTGCTAAAAGGCCACATTGCTTGTCCCACTGCACCTGCTGAAAATGTGTATGTACCCATCAGAATGGCCAGAGCTGCAAGTGACCAGAGTCTGTCCAGCTTAAACCTGGGTGGTGGCTATGAGTGGCCTGAGGTTTAGGTGTGCTGTGCTCTTGGCCTCAATGTGAAAGACAATGAGCAGGGGAGTCCAGGAGTACCTTCTCAAAGCAGAGTTGGTCTAGCTTTAGCTCCCAGCCTTGGTTCTGCTGACAGACACCCCAAAGTCAATGATGTCTTGCAAGGACCTGCCTCACCACCATCATGTACCATGTGCCTTGGACATTGGTGCATGGGAAGGGCATCCCACAGAGGCCTCCTTTGTCACAGCCATCTAGGTGTCCTAAAGGGCCTTAAACATACCATCTGTCTACTTGACACTTCTGTGTTTTCCAGGAACCATGTGAGGCCTCTTCTGTTCTTTTAGACTTTATAGATTTTTCTGTGCCAAACCTACCAATGTATATCAATTCCAAGACTAGGGGTGGTTCTAATAATGTCTTTTTTGGTCATGATCAAGTGCCTCAACTATTAGAACATTTTTAGGAGTAAAGATCTTAGGTGATAGAAATGGCAGAAGAGGGTGAGCCACATCCACAGTGCTGAAACTTGTTTCTCACAACTCCTTTACACTCTTAAAAACTACTGAGGATCCCAAAGAGCTTTTTTTGATGTAGGCTATAGGGGCTGTATTAATATTTACTGTATATGGTGGTTAAGTTTGTGTGTCAACTTGCCTGGGCCTGGTTGGGTGGCTGGGCAGCTGGTGATAGTATTCCCCATGATGGAATCTACTGTGAGCAGCTGAGTAGCTACCTTAGGATTTGATCTGCTTTCTGTATATAAGGAAAAGCCTTGGAAAATGGTCTCTAAACTAAGGCACACTTGAACCCTACACGTAGCCATGTCGCTATTCAGCAGCCTGCCATGCTCTGCCAACCTTGGGACATTCAATGGACTTGAATTAATGGCCTGTCATGTGGTTTGGTAACATTGGGATTGTGCCATTTTGTTTGTCAACCTTGAGTTTGTCAGCCTCAGCAACCAGTAGCTGCCTGAGTGAAGAGAAGCCTCTAGCTTAAGTGGGCCAGGAGCAAGAGGCAGAGCTGAATCTCAAGGTCAATGGGCTTTCACACAGCTCCTAGAGCCTGACACTTTTATTATTATTATTATTATTATTTTATTGTGATTTGGGTGAAAATTTACAGAGCAAATTCACTTTCCACACAGCAGTTCACATACACTTTATCTCATGACATTGACTACAAATTACCACAATGCAACAGCTCCCCTCCCACTTCTTCCCAATAGTTACCTCCTCCCTGTGTCTATCCCACCATGCACTCTGCCCCCTGAGCTGCCTCCCTGTGGATTAACAGCCCTTCTTTCTCCCATGATTGTTCTCTCCAAGGAGTGTATCTATCTCAGATAAATGTTCAGATCATACACCTGTCTTTTGTTTGGCTGGAAGCCACAGGTGTGGGTTCAATACCAGACTTGAAGGGCAGCTAGGGGCCATAGTCTTAGTGGTTCCACCAGGCTCTATCAGACCAGCAAACCTGGTCTACCCCTTTGTTTTTCTCCAAATGATTTTGAATTTTGTTCCATATTGTTCTCCCTCTCTATCCAGGATCACCTAGATAGATCCCACTCTGAGTGTTTGACAGTGGTAGCCGGGCACCATCTAGTTCTTCTGGTCTCATAGTCATATAGGCTGCAGATTTCATGGTGTACCAGTAGCTAGGACTAATTATTTCCATGAATCTTTGGTTTTCTTCATTCTTCTTTGCTCTGGATGAGGAGAGACCCATCGTTGCATCTAGATGGCCTCTGGCAAGATTTTAAGATTCCCAGTCGCTACTCACCAAAGTAGGATGTAGAACAATGTTTTGTATAGTATGTTATGGCAATTGAGCTTGATGTCCCCTGTGACTATGGTCCAGAGCCCATAGGTTCAACTACTCGGATCCTCTGGGCAGCTGGCTGTGACCAAGAAGTGACTACAATCTTGCCCCTTGTCAGCTCTACTATACACCTGGGAATTCAGAGCATATAAATACTTATAGGACCACTGTCTGCCCATCCTATACATGTTGTTAGGTACACTCCCCGCTTCATAGACATATGTACTAGTTCACTCTGTCCACCCGTCTATCCACCCATATACCCATGTTTGCCTTCGCTGACAACGCAGTACTGTATGTGCGAAAGGGTTCATCTTTGTTGTCTGTACCTCCCATGTACCTCTCTATGTCTTCTCTTCCTCAGTGCCACCATGTTGATCACTCACATTTGGTACATTGCCCTTCTCTTCACCCAAATCATTACTTATCTATACCTATCTAACAGTGTTCCCTCCCCTTCTCTCCCACCCCTGGAAACCAACAAAGAAAATGTCCTTCCATAGATAAACCTTTCCTTGATTTTTACAATAATGGACTAATACAATATTTGTCTTTTTGT
>NW_006922477.1:142171-181112 GCF_000298275.1 Orycteropus afer afer
GTGGTTTTGTTTTTCTCTTCCTGTTCTGGAATTCCAATGACACATAAGTTTTTCCTTTTGATGGTATCCCACTGGATCCTTAGGCTTTTTTCATTTTGTTTTGATTTTTTTTCTGATTGATCCCTTTCCAAAGAAGTGTTCAGGAATTTGCCATCAGTCTCATTAATTCTGTCTTCCATTGCTTCAATTCTATTCCTTTGCTCTTCCAATGTGTTACCTATTTCTGACAATTTAGTATTAATCTTCTGCATTTCTATCTGTAGATCTAGAATCATTTCTGATTTTTCATTTATTTTGTGATTTTGTTCTTGTATTTTCTTCCAAAATTCTTCTAAGATTTTTTCTGTGTTTTCTTTGGTCTGTCTCTCATTCCTTTGAAGATACCTAAAAATAATTCTTTTGAATTCCTTATCAGAGAGTTCTGATGCTGCTTGTTCCTCAGGATGTGTTCTGGGTCTGTATCCTGCTCCATTTTTTTCTACCACTTTGTCCTGCTTCTTTGTATGGACTGTGATGGTCTGTTGTCTCCGAGGCGTCATGGCGTTGTTGTATTTAGATCTCTGTTAACTGTTTGTGAAGAGCAGCCAAGGGTGATTCAGTCTCTTCTTGCTGTGTTTTATCATTGGCCCATTGGTAGAGAAGGAGGTAGTGGCTCTCGCTCAGTAAGTGAAGTTGCAGGATGTGTGGATGTAGTTGTGTCTTGTAGAGACTGTTGTTGTCTCCCACTCAGTTAGACACAAATTACAATTGAACATCCATCAAAAAACTTTTCAGTCTTGTGGGTCTGGAGTGTCCTTGGGGTTGCTGGAAAGCAGAACATGTTTCCAGCCCCTGGAATCTACCAGAGCGCTGTCTCTTTAAATATCCAAAATAGTCAAGCCACTTTTAATCCTTCAAAATGGCGGCACCCTCTGTACTATCAAAATTCCACAGCTCAGTCCACCTTTCTCTTCTCCTTCTCCGTTTATTTGCCATCTACCGTGCACGGTCCTCTGTGCAGTCTCTGAGTAGCAGGGCAGCTTTTTTGGTTAACTCTTAGGTCCTACCACCACTCGGGAATCTCCACGCTGTCTGTGCCATCAGGATCACTCAGGATTGGTGCCAGACCGCAGCTCCATATGTCTCCTTTCTTGGTATTTTCAGGCAAATTCTTCTGTTAGTTGGGGTTTAGTCCACTTCCCTATCCTTCCCTTCAAGGCACAGGTTTCCAGGATTATCTTCTGTGTCTGTGTTAATTCTTTCCCTTTTCTTTGTTGAAGAGGGTCTGTGCAGTCTTTCTAGCTAGTCTGCCATCTAGCCGGTGAATCTCCTCACAAAGCTCTTTTTGTCCATTTATTGTGATGTCTTCTTTATGTTGAGATGTAATCCATACTTCAGACTGGTGTCTTTAATCCTGACCAGTAAGTACCTCAAGTCATCCTAACTTTCAACAAGCAGAGTTGTGTTTTCTATATATTGCAGGTTGTTAATGAGTCTTCCTCCAATCCTGATGCTGCATTCTTCTTCTTATAGTCCATCTTCTCAAGTTTTTTCTCAGCATACAGATGGAATAAGTATGGTGAAAGGATATATCCCTCATGCACTCCCTTCCTCATTTTAAACCATAAAGTATCCTCTTTTTCTGTTAGAATGACAGCCTCCTGATCTATGTCCAGGTTCCTCATGAGCACAGTTAAGTGTTCTGTAATTCCCATTCTTCTCAGTATTATCTGTAATTTGTTATGATCCACACAATGTAATGCTTTTGCATAGTCAATAAAACACAAGTAAACATCTTTCTGGTATTCTTTGCTTTCAGCCAAGATCCATCTGACATCAGCAATAATATCCCTTGTTCCACATCCTCTTCTGAACCCAGGTTATATTTCTGGAAGTACTCTGTCAATATACTGCTGCAACCAGTTTTGAATTATCTTCAGCAAGATTTTACTTGCATGTGATATTTATGATATTATTCAATAATTTCCACATTCTGTGGGATCACCTTTCTTTGGAATGGGTACAAATATGGATCACTTCTTGTCAGTTGGCCAGGTAGCTGTCTTCCAAATTTCTTGGCACAGGCAAGTGAGTGCCTGCAACCTGGCATCTGTTTGTTGATACATCTCAATAGGTATTCTTTGCCAATTCCTTCTGTGAAGCTTTGACTTCTTCCTTCAATACCATTGGCTCTTGATCATATGTGAACTCCTGAAATGGATGAACATCAATCAATTCTTTTTGGTACAATGGCTCTGTATATTCCTTTCATCTTCTTTTGATATTTCCTGCATTGTTCAATATTTTTCTCATAGAGTCCTTCAGTAATGCAAATCAAGACTTGAATATTTTCTTCAGTAAGCTTAAGAAATGCCAAGCATGTTCTTTACTTTTGATTCTTTAATTTCAGATCTTTGCACATTTCATTATAATATTTTACTTTGTCTTCTCAAGCTGCTCTTTGAAATCTTCTGTACAGCTCTTTTATTTCAGCATTTCTTCTATTTACTTTAGCTGTTCTCTATTCCAGAGCAAGTTTCAGAGTCCCTTCTCACATCGATTTTGGCTTTTCTTTCTTTCCTGTCATTTTAATGACTTTTACTTGCTTCATGTATGATGATCTTGATGTCATGCTACAACTCCTCTGGTCTTCAGTCACTAATATTCAGTGTATCAGAGCTATTCTTTAGACGGTCTCTAAATTCAGATGGTTATACTCAAGGTCATATTTAGCTGTCATGGGCTTGTTTTAATGGAGCTCTAGTGACATAGTGCCTAAGGCCTTTGACTACTAATCAGAAGCTTGGCAGTTCAAATCCACTAGCCACTCCATGGAAGGAAAACAGGGCAATCTACTTCTGTAAAAAATTAATGCTTCAGAAACCCAATGAGAGTCACTATGAGTCAGAATCTACTCTATGGCTGTGGTGTTTTGTTTTGTTTTTTGGTTTGTTTTGGAGGCTTGTTTTAGTTTTCTTTAGCTTCAACTTGGGTTTGTATATGAGCAGTTGATGGTCTGTACCACAGTCGGCCCCTGGCTTTGTTCTGACTTATGATATTGAGCTTCTCCATTGCCTTTTTCTGCATTTGTTGTCAATTTGATTCCTATATATTCCATCTGGCATGGTCTACATGTATAGTTGCCTTTTATGTTGTTGAAAAATGTGTTTGCAATGAATAACTTCAGGTTAATTAGAATTCAAAAGTTCCAAATCACAATTTTCAACTTACAGTGTTTCCCAAACATAGGATAGAACATACTGAGTTTAATCATCCTGCATGAAGGCACTGCCACTCTGGAAGATGCTATGCAATAATCAGTCTGCCCACTATGGGGTACATTCCTCTGCTTATTGTTCCTTCTCTTCTGTTTCTGCAACCATTTTTTAAGTTGTGAAATCCACACCCTGTGAGTTTCCTTCTGAACTGGATGTTGCTCTTCGTTTTTGCCGGAGGTATCCTTCCCTACTCTTTTGGGCCTGCTTGTATCTATGCTGCAATTCAGTGGTAGCACAGGCAGATTTTCCTTCATTTTAGAAGAGGGCCTACTGCTCCCCAGAGGACCCTCCCAAAGATCTGTCTTATTGGTTTCAGAGCCCCAGGGACCCTGTGATATTGGCTGGAACTGTTTCCACTTAGTTGACCCTCCTCTTGACTCCACTGCAGGGACTCTTCTGTAGGAGCTTGTGTCAGTTAATCTTCTGAGAGTTATTGCAGTGAGGAAGGATTGTTATACTCCAAAGGACCCCCAGGGAGATCTGATTTGTTGTTATTAGAGTCCATTTTATAGTGTGTTGGTGATGGATATAGCCTCCACTCAAAAAGCCTTCATGCTAGCACAAAGCAACCTTTGCCATCATTCTTTAGCACTAACAAGCAGAGAAAGCATTCATTCCCACATCGTCCCACAAGAAGGTTTATCTTTTTGTTTCTTAAGCCAGAGCTATGGTTGAACAGGGAAGAATATAGAGTACTGACAACTAGAACAGACGCCACTGAAGGGACCTTCTGTAGCAATTCACAGTTGGCTTGCAGGTGATAGTGCTTGCAGGTGATAGTGTTTGGGTTAGGGAGGGATTTTCATGCTTTGAACAGACCCCCCAGAGAAGTTTGCATTGTTGTTCTCAGAGCTCTCCTATAGTATGCTGAGTGTGAGTGTAACTTCCATTCAAGATGTTTGCTTCCTAGCACTCAGCAGCCTCATTCAGCAATCCTCAATTCCTGTTGGAAAGGGAAGAAGACAGACCTAGGAAGCCTGTTTTGTTGGATTCAGAGGCCTGAGCTATGGGGTACGCTGGAGACAGGTAGGCTACTTTTAAGGTATACTTATGGATTATATATGCTCAGACAATAGCTGCAACAGGTGGAGGTACACTAATATTCTAGAAAAATTTTTATATTCTTCAGTGTATTCATAACATTCTTCCTGAGAGGAAGTTGTGGGGAAATGTATGCAAGGGATTTAGAAAATTTGCTGAGTTATGTGAACACCCTCCAAGTATCTGAACAGGGTAATATGATGAAAGAGATCAGTGATAAATTGTTCATACAGCAAGAATGATGAATTTAGAACTTTGTTTCACTGATGTGGAATAGCTCATAGGTCACAATGAAGGGAAATGACATATTAGGAATTAATAACATTTGAAGAAGAAATGCTGAAGAAGAGAGAAATAATGAGAAAAGGAGGAGAGATATTGTCAAAATTTTTACAGTGAAAAGATTACCTTTTAAAAGAAAACTAAATCAGATATGTCAGTTGCTTGAAAATACAGACCCAAACACAGATGGCTTTGATAGGGTCAATAGGCTGATTCATCAAACAGTGAGATGTTACAATGAAATATATGAAGGAAAAACAGGGAAAGGACCATACAGACAACTCTCACTAATTTTCTGACTAGAAATTGTATTCCATTCCCAATGTAATCCAAATGATCCAGAACCTTCCAAAAGTGGAATTATTAGTACAACTGACAAAATGCCAATGTTGCCCAACTTTTCTTCATTGTCAGTAAATTTTTATGATTTATGTATTTTTTTATGTATGTATATATTAAACATCTGCAAGTTTATATGTAATGTTTCCCAACCCCAAGGACAAGTGCAGGTTGGATTTTTAATGATAGTAATAATTCTGTTTTTGTTAGGTGCCATCGAGTCATCTGTGACTCATAGCAACCATATGCACGGCAGAATGAAACAGTGCCCAGCCCTGAGCCAGACTCATGGTCCCTCTTATATCTGAGCCCATAATTGCAGCCATTGTGTCAATCCATCTCATTGAGGGCCTTCTCCTTCTTCATTGACCCTCCACTTTGCCAAGCATGATATCCTTCTCCAGGGTTTGGTTCCTCCAGACAACATGACCAAAGTAGGTGAGATGAAGTCTGGCCATTCTCATTTCCAAGGATCATTCGGGCTACACTCCTTTCAGGACAGATGTTAGTCCTTTTGGTACTCTTAGCATTCTTCACTAACACCACAATGCAAAAGCATCAACTCTTCTTTAGTTTTCCTTATTCATTGTCCGGCTCTCACATGCATATGAGGCAATTGAAAATATGATGGCTTGAGTTAGGTGCACCTTAGTCTTCAAGGAGACATTTTTGCTGTCCCCATCAGTTGAAAGAGGTCTTTTGCAGCAGATTTGCCCAGCACAATACACTGTCTGATGTCTTGACTACTGTTTCCATTGATGTTGATTGTAGAACTAAGTACTATGAATTCCTTGACAACTTCCATCTTTTCTTCATCCATTGTGAAGCTGTTTATTGGACCAGTTGTGAGGATTTTTGTTTTCTTTATATTGAGGTGTAATACATACTACAGACTAGTCTTCAATCTTCATCAGTTAGTGCTTCAAGTCATCCTCACTTTCGTCAAGCAATGTTGTGTCGTCTGTATATCGCAGGTTGTTAATGAGTCTTCCTCCAATCCTTATGCAACAATCTCCTTCATATAATCCAGCTTCTCAGATTATTTGCTCAGCATACAAATTGAATAACTTTGGTGAAAGGATATAATCCTGACACACTCCCTTCTTGATATTAATCCATGTTCGAATAACAGCCTCCTGATCCATGTACAGGTTCCTCTTGAGTACAATCAAGTGTTCTGGAATTCCCATTCTTCTCAATGTTATCCATAATTTGTTATGATCCACACAATCAAATGCTTTTGCATAGTCAACAAAATATAAGTGAACATCTTTCTGGTATTCTTTGCTTTCAGCTAAGATCCATCTGACATCAACATTGATATTCCTTGTTCCATGTCCTCTTCTGAATCCAGCTTGCATTTCTGGAAGTTCTCTGCAATATACTGCTGCAGCTGTTTTTGAATTATCTTCAGTACGACTTTACTTGCATGTGATATTAGTAATATTGTTCATTAATTTCCACATTCTGTGGGGTCACCTTTCTTTGGAATGGGTATAAATATGAATCTCTTCTAGTCAGTTGGCCAAATTTCTTGGCATAGCCAAGTGAGTACCTTCTGCATGGCATCCATTTGTTGAAACATCTCAGTGGGTATTCTGTCAATTTCTGGAGACTTGTTCTTTGCTAGTTCTTTCAGTGCAGCCTCAAGTCTTCCTTCAGTACCATTGATTCTTGATCATATGTCACCTCCTGAAATGGATGGCCATTGACCAATTGTTTTTTTTGGTACATTGTACTCTGTGTATTCCTTCCATTTTCTTTTGATGTTTCCTGCATCATTCAGTATTTTTCCCGAAGAATCTTTCAGTATTGCAACTCGAGGCTTAAATTTTTTCTTCAGTTCTTTCAGCTTGAGAAATGCCGAGGGTGTTCTTCCCTTTTAGTTTTCTAACTCCTTGTCTTTGCACATTTAATTTTTATAATTGGCTTTGTCTTCTTGAGCTGCTCTTTTAAATCCTTTCAGCTCTTTTATCTTGACATTTCTTCAATTTGCTTTAGCTATTCTCTGCTCAAGAACAAGTTTCAGAGTCTATTCTGACATCCATTTTGGTCTGATCTTCCTTTCTTGTCTTTAATGAGAAGCTTCCAGACTAAGACTAAGACAATAATAATGGGAAGTTAAAAAGAGAGAGAGACAGAGAGATTCAACTTACGTCAGAATTGACTTAAAACAAAGTTGTTGGAATGGAGCTCCATTGTAAGTTGGGGATTACCTGTGTGCCCTTAATTATATAAGTTCATAAGTTTACCTTCTATTCCTATTTTCCTGAGAATTTTTGCCAGGAAAGAATGTTGGATTTTATCAAATGCCTTTTGTACATCAATTGATATGATCATCTAGTTCTTTTCCTTTGTTTTATTTATGTGGTAAATTACATTGATTGTTTTTCTAATGTTCAAGCAGTCTTCTTTCCCTGGCATTAATCCCACTTGATCGTGGTGTGTGACTTTTTTTTTTTTTTTTTGATAAGTTGTTGAATTCTGTTGGCTAGAATTTTGTTGAAAATGTTTGCATCTGTATTCACAAGGAATATTAGTTTGTAATTTGTTTGTGTGTGTGTGTGTGAGTGAGTGATGTCTTTTCCTGGTTTGGGTATCAGGTTGATGCTGGTTTCATGGAATGAGTTAAGGGGTATTCTTCCCTTTCCTATGTTTTTCAAAAATTTGATGGAATTGTTGTTGACTCTTCTCTGGATTTTTGGAAAAGTTCCCTAGTGAAGCTCTCTGGTCCTGAGCTTTCTCTTCTTGGCAGTTTTATTTATTATTATTTTTTTATGACATCTTCAATCTCTTCTTTTTATTGTGGACTTATCTGTTTCTCCTTTCATATTAGTTAATATTTGTTTCATGTGCTTTGAAGCATTGATACTAGGTGCACATATATTATAATTATTACATCTTCTTGATGGATTTACCTTTTTATTATGTAATATCTTTTTTCATCAGTATGGTCAGACTCTTCTTTTTGGTTACTGACTACATGGAATATTTTTTGTTTCATCCTTTTATTTTCAGTCTGTTTGTATCTTTATGGTTAAAGTGTGTTTCTTGTGAAAAAGCAAAAATACAGTTCATGGTTTTGTTTATCCATCTGTCAGTCTGACTTTGTATGGGAAGTTTAGACCATGTACATTTAAGGTTATTACTGAAAATGAAGTATCTGCTACATACAATTTTCTAATTGTTTTTTGAGTTTATTATATCCTTTTTTTCTTTTTGTTCTCATTATTCTGTTATTTTTTGTGTTTAGCTTTTTTATGTGATGAACCTTTTTTGGTTCTTCTTTTCTTGTATATATGTTTTCTTAGTGGTTACCACAAATACTACATTATACAACTTGCAATTACAGCAACATTTAACATACAATCAACAAGTTAACATGCAACATTAATACATTACAACTATTCCTGTTTTGCTCCTCCCTCCCTGTTTTCTGTTGATGAGTCTCCATTGACATTGCTGTATATCCAATATCAAGTAAGATTAATATGTACTTACATCTTATGCAGTTGATGTTTTATTGCTTGTACAACATAACTATTGAATATAATCCTTGAAAATGTCATATACTTTCCCATGTTATTATTATTATTTTTTTAGTTGGATATTTCTCTCCCCCCACCCCATGTGTAGATGTGAGTACTTGTTTAGTGTTCTTTCCTTTCCATTTGGAGAAATTCCTTAATTAATACTTGCAGAGCTGGTCTAGTATTGACAGCTTCCCAGAGCTCCTGTTTATTTGGGGTTCCTCTCCCATTTTTTCATACAATGCCCTCATTTTGTGCTTTTCTATTGTTTCTTTTTGATTGAATTAATGTTATGGCATCTATCAGTTAGTCCTTGGCATTCTAATGTAAGCCAGAGCCTCTTTTCTCTCTGTTTATCTATTTCTCTATGTTTCTGTAACTATTTGTATGCATTATCTAATTCACTAGGTAGCTATCACCTATCTCTATCTGTTGTTAATCTATTACGGATATGGACTCACAAATTCTCATTTTTTCCTAGTGGTTTGTAATTCATTAGTGTGCTTAAAGTTTTGGTGCTCAAATTGTGCTAGATTTGGCCACTGGGAGTGTTTTCAAGGTGGCTACTAATTCTTTGTGCCATGCCAGCTCTGGTGGTGTAGTGCCTAAGGCATTTCATTGCTAACCAGAAGGCTGGTGGTTCAAACCCACCAACCACTCCTCAGAAGGAAGATTGAGCAATCTATTTCTATAGAGATAACTGCCTTGGAAACCCAAGGAGGGGTCACTATGAGCCAGAAACCACTTGACAGCAGTGAGTTTGGTTTCAGTTTACCATCATTTTTGTTGTGTGGTTCCTTACTTACTGACATAATAAGATAATCCAGGTTTGTCTTATACTTTGTCTGCACTTGCCCTAGAATTAGCCATTTCTTCAATGAGTGCTGGTTCCTTTGGCAAGGAAATGGTTCTAGAGACCAAGATATAGGTGCTTAGGGTACTCATTCTACTAGGACATTGCTACTTCTTGTCTGAGCTCATTTTTTATAGTCATTCTCCAGAAGATACAACTTAAAACCTTACCCCCTGTGAATCACCTAAGCTTTTCAAAATCTTACCTTGGAGTTTCCTTGTAATTTGTAATGAGGCTATTTCTTAACATGAAAGTCATACTTTTTGCTTTGTAACTGAATCTCCTTCCTATTTAATTATCATTTTTGCTTTTTTAATTTGTTTGAACTGCAAATCTTTGTTGTTGTTTCTGTTGTTGTGAGGTTGCCCTTGGTAAAAGGGAGTATGAGATGTTATTCAGGTCTCTTTGGATTGATGTTTTCACTCCTGTGCATTTGGTTAGACACCATAATGGGTTTGCTGAATTTCCTTCCTATTTAGCTATCATTTTAGGTTTTTCCTCTTTCAACTGACTATCTTCATTTTCTTGGTGAGGCTGCCCTTAGTAAAAGGAAGTATTAAATGTTAATCAGATCTCTTTGGTTTGATGTTTTTATTGCTTTGTCTTTGGACACCATAATGAATTTGCTTGTCCTTGATCAGAAACCCCAGATGCAGATATTCCCCTTTCAGCATGTCCATACCAACTCCTAGCAGAGGTCTCCACCACTACTCATCTTATTAAATCAGCCCTGCCTGCTCAATCTTTCTGTGCCAGCCAGCCTGCCTCCATGGCAGCCTCCCTGCAGACACCTCCCAAAAAAACACAAAAAAACAAACTCACTGCCATCAAGTTGATTTGACTTATAGTGACCTCTCCTTGGGTTTCTGAAGCTGTATCTCTAAGGAAGTAGATTGACCAACCTTCCTTCCAAGGCTTCCTTCCACCAGCCTTCTTGTTAGCAGTCAAATGCTTAGGCACTATGTCACCAGAGCTCCCATATATCTCCCAGAGCTGCTTTTCACAGACACCTAAATTGTTTTGTGACTTTCTTCTCGTGAACAAGAAGCAAGTAGAAGGGGAAGAACCATGGCAGCCCAGAGTCATCAATCCTTAATTCTGAGTGGACTTCAATCCTTAAGTCTTGAGTGGACTTGCTACCTTACAAGACTCTCCCTAGACCGGTGCAGTAGCTCTCTCTTGTCTCCTTCAGCACCAACATCCACACCACATGAGCAAGTGGTCACTTGAAAACAGCATCCTCATCCTCACCTATGCAGAAACTCCCCACATAGACATGCTAAGCCCCTGCTGCTGGTGTTCAGGCTCCATACATCTCAGTCAGTTATAATTGACTGCATTCCCAAGAGTATTCCAAGAACAGAGAGGTTGGTCTCATCCCATAAGAGGCCCCAGGTTTCTGGCACCGCTGAGTTTTAAGGATGCGTATATACTTTCATAATACCCATTTTAGATGGCAAAAAGAACCACACAAGAGGCAGGGTATCAGATAGAGGTGACTCTGTATGGGTGCCTCCCAGATCTCTGCTGTCCAGTAGAAAGGGAATGTGACCTACTTATGCCACTTAAATTTTCTACAGTGGTTCTAACAGTTAATATGCTCAGCTGCTAATCAAAAGATTGGCAGTTTGAGTCCACTTAGAGGTATATTGGGAGAAAGGTCTGGTGATCTACCATTGCAAAACCCTATGGAACACAGTTCTCTGACACACATGGGGTTGGTGACAACTGGTAAACTGGAACCTGGAAAGGTACCATTTTCCTCTTGGATTCTTCCAATCCTGTTTGAATGTCCTTCTATTAACATATTTTATTTGAAGAACTCTTTTTTGTTTTGTTTTGTTTTTCACTTAAGATCAATACCCTTTTTCTAAGGGGATATATTTTATTTGTAATTTGTGTAGGCAATACATGTTGTTCCAGTTACTATGGGTCCATAACAATCTACCCTAAAGCTTAGTGACCTGAAACAGCCATTTAATATGCTCATGGATTTTGTGGGTCAGGAATTCAGAGAGGGCACAGTGAGGATGCCTTATTTTTGCCATATGATGTTGTGGCCTTAGCGGCATATCTTACTGGCTAGGCCAGAACTGGGTGAAGCCTCATTCACCATGTGGCTGCCCCATGGGCTAGTTTGGGCATCCTCGTAGTATAGTGGGTAGTGTCCCCCAGAGTGAGTTTCCTAAATAGAGAAGCCAGGCAGAGCTGATCCTTGGAGCACCTGTTATCACTGCTGCCATGCTTAGTAGGTCTACACAGTCCCAAGGCCTCCCATCCCCCAGGTACACAGAAGGGATAGAGACTACAAGCCCCACATTCATGAAGGGAGCTGGGGCCCCACAGGCAGGATATGTGTTGCCATGTTTGCCTTAAGTCTGTGTGACTGAGAACTGTCTAGGAAGATTCCTCCCTTTAAAAACCTGGTGACTAAGTTTGCTTATTACAGTGTGTTTCCTTAACCTGTGTGCAGACCCTGCTCACTGTAGTCCAGGTGCAGCATCAATGCAGCCTCCCAGCTCCACCTGTTTACCCTGCAGCCCCTACTTTGTGCAGCTCATCAGACGCTAGCCATCCTTGTGACCCATCCTCTCTACTGTGTGACATGTTATCTGAAGCTGGTGGTACCTCACTGGCAGTTAACAGCTGTAGAGCCCTTCAGAAAAAGAGCCCCAGTGAGTTGCTTCTCTTGCCTGTGTCCCATCACCACAATGGAGTCACACACGTGCCTTTTGACTCAGATGTTGGTGGTCATTTATGTCTGTGTTCTGTATTTGTTCTCCATATCCACTCCACTTATTTTTTTTCTTTTTTGGAACTCCTCTTATGAAAGCAGTAATAGAGGTAATGTAGGGCATAAAAGGAGCTCTGGTGGCATAGTTCCTAAGGGATTTGACTGTTAACCAAAAGATTGGCAGTTCAAATGCACCAGCCACTCCATGGTTTGAAGACTGGGCAATCTACTTCTGTAAAGATTTGCCACCTTGGAAACCCAAGGTGGGTCACTATGAGTCAGAGTCGATTTAATGGCATTGAGTTTGGAATTTGGTTTGTAGGGCATAAGAAAGCCAAGGGAATGACTACTGTCTTATCTACCTCACTGTGTAGTTGGTCACTTAAAGGCAATTTGAATGTTTCATGCTTCCTCCTGGGCATTCTGTATAACCCACTGCACTGCATTGCTCCCTGAAGCCTGCAGTGCAGCATAGCATAGAAGCTGCAGTGGTGTCTCTGCTCTGCTAACAGGACCTGCAGGACCACAACGATGAGCTTCAGGCTGCACTGGAAGGCCTGCAGCTGCACAAGACCCAGCATGGCCGGCTCAGTACCTGTCCAGATGGATGGCTTCCATCGGCAGATGGTCCAGAAGGTAGATCCTGTCCTGTGGGTACAGATGGGGGGGAGCTCTGGGCTCTAAAAGTCCACCTGTTTCAGCTGACTGGGCTGTCTTCTTGGCCCAGGGAATTTTGGTGTCAAGAGCCGCTTCCCAGCATACAAACACCTGCCCCCAGACATAATATTACCACCCACCTGAATGCCTTCCAGGCTTGTGGAGGAGGGTGAGAGCTTTACTAGTTGTACAGAAATGGGAAAGGTTTTATGGCTCCATAATGACCTCATGGAAGGCATGTCCATCTGCAGTGAGTGTTTCCAAATCACCCTCACAGTTGTGGTGAGGACTAAGTAAGGAACTGTGTGTTAAACTTTCAGCAGGAGCTGGGCGCAGACAGTGAGGGGAGGTGACAGCAAACACAGGAGCCATGTTCCCTTATCCCAGGTCACAGTCCAGGGTTTACATATTATCCTCTGATCTGTGAACTGTGATGTGAAAACTCTTACAAAGAAAGAGGAACTAAATTCTATTTAAAACATGTTAATGAATTTCAGAGAGGGCTTAAAGTTTCCTGTTACTGATTATAAAAGTGCCTCCTCAGGGGTCTCAGCCAAGGTGGGTATGACGGTTGATAGGGACAGGGCCCCAGTGCGTAGAGCAGCTTGAGTGAGGTCAAGAGCCCCCAGGTGACACACCATCAGTTGTGCCCCCAACACAGAGAGCTGTGTGTCTGAGTTATAAGTAGAGGTTTACCAGGGTCTCCTGCTTTAAGACCCTCTTGGTGCTGAGGTTCAAGACAAGTTCTAGCTATATTGTGGGCTGTGTTTGACTGCTCTCAGCTCCTTCTAGAGACAAGAACAAGGGGATTCAGGTGACAAAGCTGCCCTGGATGTTTGTTGCAGTCCTTCTAGGGATGGAGACTAGCTCTGAGTTCATTGTGCTCTGCTGGGCAGCAGTGGGTGTTGCTACAGCATGGCCTCACAGCCTTGCTGACTTGCACAGCAATACCAGTGCATTGGTCCTTGCCTAAGTCCACTGCTGCCTTGAAGGCCTATGGAGACTCCTCAAGGCAACTCATAGACTTTGGCAGTCCAGCACTTCAGAGAGCATCTTCCTCCATTACAGGTCTTTTTAGGGCTTTAATGATCTAAAGCTATTTATTTAACAAAATAGAAAAGAATTATCCATAAAAGAGCCAACATAGGGCCTTCGTGGCTTCTCTGTGTGAGTCCAGCCTCCTCAGACCCCTACATAACTGTGCTCACCTGCAGGCTACATATTGGAGTCTGAAGGCTTATAACCCACAGGTGACCCTACAGCCACCAGTCTCACTAGCAAGCTCGAGTATGAGCCAGATACTGCCAGCTACACCCAATCCAGAGAAACCAGGGGCACTGTGGATGGCCTTTGCCTCCATTTCTGATCCCCAGATGTTCTGCCATACAGCAGACCCCCATGGAAGTGGGCAGTTCTTGTCCCCTTTGTCTAGAACCCTCAGCTACACAGAGTATGTGGCCTTTGGCAGGAACCACTAAGGTTTGGGTTCTGAAGTCTTGGGTCTGCCTAGATAGAAGGACTTGGGGCTATGGCCCAAGAAATCAGATCTAATCTTTGTGTCATCACTAATAAACTTAAGCGTTTTCACAGTGTGACCTTTTCTCTCCCCTCCTCCCTATCTGCCCAATGATAACCTTTTATAGAAGCAGCACAGATGCTGGCTGGCCCCTTCCAGTGAAGAGTGGTCTGTCTGCTGTCAGGAGGAATAATAAGAGTCAGGGTTGCAGTGAGCATGGGTGATGTGGACTATCAAGTCAGATGAGAACTCCGGTTGGTCCATTTGGCCCAGAAAATTGGCCAGTTCCCAGTTTCCAAGGCAATGCAATGCTTTCTTTCCAGAGGTGCTTATCCAGGTTTTCTTGGACCCAGTGCCTAAGTCTGTCACCATTCTCAAGGCAGTGGTGAAGGCGGGTGGCTCTTCCCACTTTCCTTCCTCAGCACAACATGTTGAAACCTTAGCCATGGTACAAATGCAATTCCAAGTCTCAGGCCAGCTGTCTTACAAGCCCTAGCAACACACCCAGCTTACAAATGTGCCTGGTATATAGGCAGCAGGGTACTGATACATGTTGGGAGGAGTGTCCTCTGGACCAAGGCATTGCTCACATCACTCTTTCTCATTCCGTGACTATTTAGTATGCCTGGTTGGTTTATTGAGATCCAGCATTACTTACACAACACCATAATAAATAATACAGAAGAGGAGGCCAACATGAAGAGAACTAATAAACAACCCATGCAGATGTGTGTGGTCAATCTACATATAGTGAGGCCTTACCACCAGGCATCACACAGCCCAGAGGTTTGCCTATGCTCCAGCTCACACCACTTTCTCTGTCTCTCCATCTCCTCTGTGTTCCCAGCATTGCTAGGAAACAGACTGGAGAATGAAGTATTGTGTTACTCCCAATTTGTAGTGACTGGGAGGGTGGTGGTGGGCTGTGTAGGAGCTTCCTAGTCATAGCCCTGAGCAGTCTGTTCTGGTGAAGGCATGAAATGGCGGTTCTAGAAGACTCTGCTGTATGGAATGCGGCACAACAGACCATTTGTGGTGCATGGTGTCTTCTGTCACTGTGGTAGAACAGAAACCTGGGCATGTGCCCTCTTCTAGGACCACCCTTCCCTTGCAGAGGTGCAAGTGGAGTCTGTGCTTTGTTGTTAGGTGGGAAAAGGAAAACTGAGTGGACCTGTGATGTTCTCTGCATGAGAGAAGCTAAAGTTCCTTCCTCTTTGCAGGCCTAATTTCATGTGTGTGTGGCCCTACTCTAGTGAGCCTAGAAACAGAGATGAGGATGGAACAGGTGAAGAAACATTACCAAGACCTCAATATTCAACTGGAAACCAAGGTAGGGGATGAGAGCATCCTCAAGGCAATTCTGGGGCCTTCTGCCACATGAAAGGAAAGCTGTGCTATGTGCTGGTCCTTCTGCAGGTGTCTGCCTTAGCATTCTCTGGCTTGTGATGGGCTGGGAAGTTTGCAGAGAAATGTAAGCAGAAGTACCTGGAGGGAGGTAGGACAGCAGACTAGCAGGTCATGCATTTCTCAGTGTCACGTAAGGGGTGACATGCTGAGTGCATCCCCAACTACTCCCAGTCCTCACACTCAGCTGTGAGGAAACTGAACTTACCTTATTTTAAGCTTATATTGCCCTTGGATTGATTTGTCCTTTCCGGGATGCTCAGTAGCTTTAGAACCAGGATTACTCTGGCTGATGAGATCTTCTCAGATGAAGCTGTCTCCTGTTCTGCTCTTAGATTATGACTATTTTAAGAGACAATATCCACAACTTATCATCACGTGCCACATTCTTCTAACCTCAAGAGCCCAGGGTGGTGGCTGCTCATGCTTGCATCCCAGCCTTTGGGCTCCTGGATGCAAATACTTACTTGTGGCTCCCATGGCCAGATAATATCCTTTCTACAGGTCTGCAGGGTGTCCAGTTGCCCAGTGGTCCGAAAAGTGCTCTGCATTCTTTCAGTGAGGATTGTATCCTCTGCTCTGCCCTCCCTACTAATGGGACCTCCCTTATGGGCACTGAGCTCTTGGGGCGTTGCTGCTATCTTTACGTCTGGTCCTCCACAGGCCTTTGCTCCTTGGCATGCCTCACAACTTTGTATTTCTGTATTATATTATCAGGAGCTAATTTTTAGGAGACCCTCATCTTATGTTTCTCTTTTCAGGTAAATTACTATGAGCAGGAAATCGACCTAATGAAAAGGAACTTTGAGAAGGAGAGAAGTGAAATGCATCAGGTATTCAAGCATGAGATCAGTGTGTTGGAGGGCCAGAGAGCTGACCTGGAGGCACTCTACACACAGTCACAGGAGGCCATCCACAGCCTGCAGGAGCAGCTGCAGGAGCTGGGGGATGGGGAACCAATCCTGACCAGGGAGCTTCCAGCACCAGTTCAGCAACAGGAAGAGGAGTTGTGCCTGAGGTACCAGCAGGAACTACAGCAAGTAAGGTCTGCTTGCCTGTTTCTTCTCAGAGCCTCATGTCTAGAGTTCTTGCCAGGAACCCAAATTAGAAATTGAGTTTAGAAATCTATCAGAACTATAATACCTGCTTACTGAGTGATATTTCTCTGAGCAGAGAGATGATGGTGGAAAGAACAAGTCATTGTATGAGGTATTTTAACTTCAAATTAGAAATATATCATAAAACTTAGGCCATGAAACAATTTGCTTTATAGGCTATCAGCTCGTTAATATTTATCTTCTGATTCAGACTTCCCTGTAACAAAGAACAAAGGTAGCAAAACATTTTTCTCATTTAATGTCATACTCTAATTTTCCAGGATGTGTTGTAGCATGTCAGGAAATGGAGAAAAGGTCTAAAAGTCATAAAGCAATTGGAAAGAAAATTAATTTGAGTTAGGGAATTTCTGAGAAGCTAATATATGAGCAAGGATGAAAAAAAAAATTGGAAAAATGAATATGGCATCAGTATATGAGAACCACATGCCCATACTTCCTCAAGTGGGTCTCACTTAGAGGTATATACTGCAAATCCAATGTCCATTTACCAGAGACTCTCTCCCACAGAGAGTCTTGGACCCTTCCCAGCTTGGACAACAGCTGGACCAGCATGCTGGCCAGACCTGAGAAGCCTCCTCAGGAACTGGGAACATGGGCTAGGTTCAGATATGGGAGCCATGCACCACACTAACAGCAGGGGACTGAGCTGTCTTTCATGTCCTATGACCTGGGGAGGTTGTTGTCCCCAGCAACCATCTACTCTTCCTTCTGTGTTATGAGGAATTTAGGGCAGCCTGAATAAGGGAGTTGAGAAAAAGCCGTGTACCACCATCAGCCCAAGTGTGTACTCTTTTCTTCTTTCCCACCCCAGATGCTGCCACAGAGCTGCCTCAGGCCTAAGGGATCCAGTAACAGAAAGTCCCCTCTTGGATGATTGAGAGAAAGTTTTTTAAAAGCTATGTGCTTCACCTAAGCTTTACCTTATTTTCTCTTAGGCCTAGGAGCTCTGTGATAAAGGGACTAACCACTTTCTAAACTGCTTGGTCTTACACCCATGGCCACCACTCCCAACTCCCCTCAGGTTCCCAGAGGTTACAGAGGGACAGGGTCTGTCATCTGGGCCTGGTCCCAGGAGCAACCTTAGCTGGCTGGAAGGGCCCCCTCACACCATGACTGTGAATAGAGCCACATTGCATGCTTCTGATGTGCTGATAGCTACCCTGGCTTTCCCAGGTTGGCTTCTCTCAGCCTCACTTCACTCAGTCTGGGGCTTCCAAATGCCCCTTTCCAAGCAGTTTAATGTGTTTTTGAGGGTAATTTTGACTATAGGTGCGTTTCACCCATCTCACTAAAACTTTAGGCCAGCACTATCAAATACAACTTTCTGTGATAATGGACATGTCCTCTGTTTGTCTGTCCAGGGCAGGAGCCACCAGCCACATGTGACCACTAAAGATGGCTAGTATGACCAAGAAACTGAGTTTTAATTTTATTCAGTTTTAATTGGTTTAAACTTATATTTTAAAAATCACATGTAACAAGTGACATCTGTGTTGCCCTATTGGGTAGATCCTGTGCATGAACTCTCTAAGAGCATCAGGGATGAGGAGGGAGGAGTTGCATGCTTAGAACACAAGCTCACGGGGCCTTTTCTGACCCAGGAGAGTGGCCCTATGGGGTATGTGTCATTTGTGTTTCTGAGCCAGGTCTATGTGAAATTGTTTCTGTAGGAAGGAGGCAGAGGCTGAGCTGAGCCAGAAGCTCTTGTGAATGGAAGCGAAGCAGGCAGTCCTCCACAAGCAGTTGTCACAGCAACATCAGCATGAGAAGGAAGAGATGCTGCAGAGGCACCTGCTGCAAGTGAGAGAGGTGGCAGCACAGATGGATTCAGAGAAGAGATGGAGGGATGAAAAGGAGAAGGAGATCCTGGCCCAGTGCAGGAAGCCGCAACTCAAAATAGAGAGCTGATGAGTGAAAAGCAAGCTCAGATGTATAAACCATTTGCTCTCAAGAAGGAGAAGTTGTTAGAACTTGCTCATAAGAAGCAAGTAGAAAGGCTTGCCCAGGAGGCAGAGATGCTGAGGGCCCTCTTGAAGAAGGAAGCTGTAGCAGCAGATCATGAGGGGGAAAGGCAGCTGCCACCAGGCCTGCTGGGGACCACAGAAATCTGGAAGGAGGTGGGACCAGCAGGAGGTGGGTCTAGTCCTGGGGGAGCAGAGGCTAAGCATGTACCATGTTGGCTGCACAGCTGTGCAGATTCTGTCCATAGCCCAGCCGCAGTCCCAGACCTGCAACCCAAAGGGCCAATTGGGAGCATCAGCATCAGAGAGGGCTATCCCAATTTGCTAGATACTGTAGAAGTAGCTTTTGCTTCTTCAGAGACATAGTCATGTGTGCGGCCACCTGGAGTGGGTGGAGCAATGTTCCTGGAAAAATCAATGTCTAGCTAGCAACCCAGAGAGTCAGAACCAGCTGTCATCTGAGCAGTGGCAGCCCAAAGCCCAGGAGCAACTCTGGTTAGAAGTGGATGGAAACAACCTACAAGGGGAGCCAGTTTTCAGGAGGAGCCTGAGTGCCCTGGAGGGTGAGCACAGGATGGGGACTGCCAAGGCAAGATGGCAAGAATGGGAAGGGGCTATACAGAGACAGGAGGCAAAAATGGCACTGGAAAGAGAGAAGAATGAAGTGAAAACCAGACTCCTATGGCTAGATGATATAGTTCAGGCTCTGGGGAAGGAAGCCAACTCAAAGAGAGAACAGTCTTGCCTCTATCTATCCCTAAACATGTGAACCCACTCATCCCGTCCCTGATGACTCTGTAGCATACTCTTATTTCCTCCTGACAGGCTGGCGAGCTCTAACTCATGAAGGCCATGTACCCCATGACTATCCAGGGGTATAAACCAAGCCTGGTCTGCACTCAGGCCATGGTGTCCCTGGATGCCCAGTGAGTGGGACAAGGGAGGCTTTCCATGCATAGATTCCCCAGAACCCATTAGTGAAGACTCTTGTGGCTTGGACGCAAGTCTGTCCACTACCTTTGTCCGTAGGAAGTTTGTGCTTGTCTCACAGGGCCCAAAATAGACTGTCCTTGGGAGCCCCACTTTATTCCTGGGGCATCTCTGAAGCCCTCTGCCTACGAACCCACATGTCTTCATTTAATTCCGACTGTATATGTTAGCGATGTCTTTGCCTGGGTGACTAACAGTGATTAAGTGGCAGCAGCAGAGATGGCCTGTCTACTCTGCATGCTTTTTGCATTCTGCGAGGGTTCTTGGTACTAACTGTGAGACTTGAGATGCTGGCTACAAAGGCCAACATCTACTGGAGTAAGCTGAGGTGGGAGGGAGTCCTGAAGATTTCAGTTGGTTGGACAGAGTACTGAGAGGGCCACAGGTTGAGATAGGTTTCTCCTCCCCTGGCCTTACTTGGGGAGTCAGGCTGGTGAATGCTCTATCTCAGAAGTGTGACATGTGGAAACGCTTTTCCCAGTGTTGCAGAGCATGGACTCTGAGTGGCTTAAAACAAGACACATTCATTATCTTACAATTCTAAAAGTTAGAGGTCTAAAATAGGCTAAAATGTAGCTAAAGTTGTTTGTTGTTTTTATTTAAATTAACTTTACCTAAAACTTAGAATTAAATTGGGCTAAAATCAAGGTGTCAGCAGGGCTGCATCCCTTTCTTCAAGCTTTAGGAGAATCTGTTCTTTCCTTTTCCAGCTTCTATAAATTACCTATATTCCTTGGCTTGTGACCCCTTCCTTCACCTTCAAAATCATCAGTGGCTGATTGAGTCTTTCTTACATTGCATCACTTTAACTCCACTCTTCTGCCTCTCTTTTTCCCTTAAAAGGACCCTGGTGACTACATTGGGCCCACTAGGTTACTTCAGAATAATATCCCCATCTCAAGGTCAGTGGGATAGCAGACTTTATTTCATCTTCAACTGTAATTCCCCTTGACCACGTAACATCATATTCACAGGTTCTGGAGATTAGGACATCCTCACCACAGTAGGTGATCTGAGTTTTGTTTCTGGTACTTTCACATCTTAGGTAAGGAGCTCTGGCAGTGCAGTGAGTAAGACATTTGGCTGCTAACCAGAAGGTCAGCAGTTCAAACCCACCAGTTGCTCTGCAGGAGTAAGATGAGGCAATCTACTTCTGTAAAGATTTACTGCCTTGGAAACTTATGGGGGTTGCGGAGTTAGAATTGACTCAATGGCAGCAAATGGCAGCAAGTTTTTTTTTTTTTTTAAATCATTAGTTTTTTTTCTTTGTTATGTTTGTTGCTGTTGTTATTTGCTGTCGAGTTGGCCCCTACTCATAGCGACCCCTTCTTGGATTTCCGAGGCAGTATCACTAAGGAAGTAGGATTGCCCAACCTTCCTTCCATGGAGTGGCTGGTGGGTTTGAATCGCCAGCCTTCTGGTTAGCAGTCAAGTGCCTTAGGCACTACGCTACCATGTTTAGGTGTGTATATTTTTCTTTTAAACATTTTATTGAGAGCTCTGGTAGTATAGTGCCTAAGATTCTTGACTGCTAACCAGGAGGCTGGCGTTCAAACCCACCAGCCACTCCTCAGAAGGAAGGTTGGACAATCCACTTCTGTAGTGATCCTGCCTCCGAAACCCAAGGAGCGGTTGCTATGAGTCCTTGAACAACAACAACATGTGTAAAAAAGAAAAATGCCCGTAAGTTTACAACGAGAAGAAATTAAGCGTGTTGTGTTACCAGCAGCTAGAACAAGAAATAAAATCCTCCAAGACTCCTCAGGTATAACCACTATCCTAACTTCTAAAAGCATAGATTAATTTAGTCTGTTTTTGTATTTTATATAAAGGAATCATTCAACTGGTATCCTTGGTTCAATATGTTTGTGAGATTTCATTCATTTACAGTTTTTCCATTTTCTTGTTGATAGGCATTTGGGTAGTTTCAGCTTTTTGGCTATTATAAATAATATAGCTATGAAAGTTCTGGTACATGAATTTTGAGCAATATATGTACACGTTTATGTTGGTATGTACCTAGGAATGGAACTCTTGGGTTTTAGGGTATAGGTGTGGTTTTCTTTTTATTTATTCCACTTATAAAATATTTTGCCTATTGGATATATTTATTTGTGTCTTGTGAAAAATTCTCAGCCATTATTCTTTTTTTCTTTTTAATTTTTATTGTGATTTAGGTGATAGTTTACAGAGCAAATTCATTTCTCACACAGCAGCTCACATACACTTTGTCTCATGACATAGTTACCTCTTCCCTGTGTCCTTCCCAGCCATACATTCCTGTCCCCGAAGCTGTCTCCCTGTGCATACACAGCCCTTTTATTCTCCCATGATTCATCTCTCCAAGGAGTAGATTTACCTAATGTAAATGTTTAGCTCATATACCTGTCTTTTGCTTGGCTGGAAGCCACAGGAGTGGGTTCAATTCCAAACCTGAAGGGCAGCTAGGGGCCATATTCTCAGGGGTTTCACCAGGCTTTTGATCAGACCTGTAAACTTGGTCCTTTTTTTTTTTTTTAAATGATTTCAGCCATTATTCTTAAAATATTCCTTTTGTCTCCCTGTTTTCTCTGTAAGATCTTTTCACTTTTCACTTTTTCCTCCATGCCCTAACTCTTTAATGTTTTCCATTTCCTCTTCTCTCTGTACCACATTCTTGGTCATTTTTTATATCTGTATTCCAGGTCACTAATTCTTTCTTCTGCTTTGTCTAATCTATTGTCTAACCAATACAGTGAGTTTTTATTATGGCATTGACTTTTTTCCCCTCTCATTTCTATAGCTTCTATTTGGTTCTATCTGACATTTTTTTTTTTATTATTGCTTATTCATTTCTTATTTCCAATTTTTATTTATATAACAATTTCATAATATTTACTTTTCTTTTATATCTGATCATTCCAATATCTGAAGTTCCTAAAGACTCTAATTCTGTTTTTGTGTTTTCACTGATGCCTATTGGTGATTTCTTTCTGTGTATATTTTGATGATCTTTGATTGTGAGTTCATGTTTGTTTGATGTTAATCCCTGGGAGCTTTACTAGGGGTTTTTCTCTCTCTCAGAGAGAAAGTTGGAGGACCAACTTTAACTCTCTTCAAAGTCACTTACCTAATGGTACATTCAGTGGTGCAGCTTGCCCTTCATCCTGACAGGCCTCAGAGTAACCCTATATTTTTGTTGTTTAATGCACACAGCTTTGATTTCCACTTCCAGGTTTTGTTTTCTTTGAGTACCCTTTGAGCTTTCCATTACTTCTGTGAGGACTGTCACACATTTCATAGTTGACTTCACACAATCTGATTGGTGGATAGGGGTGGGCAACTGGAAGGAGAATTCCACCCAATACCCAACACAAACACAAACTCCTTGAATTAGTTTGTTTTCCATACTGAAGCCAGAGCGATCATTTCAAAATGCAGATTTCACTTATTTCACACCCCTGATTGAAACCCTTTGCTGCTTTTAAAATTGCCATGGCTTCTATTATTTTTCTCCTTAGTTCCTGGGGAGATAAAATGAAGTCAGATGAAAGAGTACTTATATTCTTGATACTATAAACATAATACATAAAATAAGTACAGCAAAGATTATGTAGCATTTTGAGTAGTTTTAGATTAGAAATATTAGAAGCTAACAGAATGCCAGACAGAGACTTATTCAGGGGAATACATATCAGCAAGATTAAGTATGGGTTTTAAACTGCTTCATTAGGGATCTTTGTTGGTAAAATAGTTGTTGTTGTTAGGTGCCAATGAGTCATCTCCCACTCATAGTGACCCTATGCACAGCAGAACAAAACACCTCCCAGTCCCGTGCAAGCTCCATGATCCCTGCTATACTTGAGCCCATCACAGCTGCCACTGTGTCTATCCATCTCATTGAGGGCCTTCCCTTCCTTCATTGAGCCTCCACTTTACCAAGCATGACATCCTTCTCCAGGGAATGGGCCCTTCTGACAACATGACCAAAATAGGTGAAATGGAGTCTGGCCATTCCCACTTCCAAAGAGCATTCTGGCTGTACTTCCTCCAGGACAGATTTGTTAGTTCTTTTAGCAGTCCATGGTACTTTTAGCATTCTTTGCCAGCACCACATCTCAAAAGCATCAATTCTTCTTTGGTCTTCTTTATTCATTGTCCAGCTCTCACTTGCATATGAGGTGATTGAAAATACCATGGCTTGTGTTAGGTGCATCTTCATCCTCAAGGAGACATCTTTGCTCCTCAGCACTTAAAAGCGGTCCTTTGCAGCAGACTTGCCCAGTGCTATATATTGTCTGATGTACTGACTGCTGCTTCCATTCGTGTCAATTATAGAACCAAGCATTGTGAAGTCTTTGACAACTTCAATCTTTTCAGTCTGCTGCTTACATGTCCAGTTGTGAGAATTTTTTTTTTCTTTATACTGAGATGTAATCCAAACTGTGGGAGCTCTCGTAGCATAGTGACTAAGGCATGTGACTGCTTAACCAGAAGGCTGGTGGTTCAATCCCACCAGCCACTCCTCAGAAGGAAGGTAGGACAATCTACTTTCGTAGTGACTCCACCTCAGAAATCCAAGGATGGGTAGCTATGAGTTGGCTCTGACTCCACGGCAGTGACTTTGGTTTTTTTGGAATCCATACCGCAGACTGTATTCTTCAGTCTTCCTCAATAAGTGCTTCAAGTCATCTTCACTATCAGCAAGCAAAGTTGCATCATCAGTGTATCACAGGTTGTTAATGAGCCTTCCTTCAATCCTGATGCCATGTTCTTCTTCATATAGTCCAGCTTCTCAGATTATTTGCTCAGCATATAGATTAAATGAGTATGGTGAAAGGATACAACCCTGACACACTCCCTTCTTGATTTTAAACCATGCAGTGTCCCCTTGTTCTATTTGAATGACAGCCTCCTTGTCTATGTACAGGTTCCTCATGAGTACAATTAACTGTTCTGGAATTCCCATTCTTCTCAATGTTATCCATAATTTGTTATAATCCACACAATCAAATGCTTTTGCATAGTCAACAGAACACAAGTAAACATCTTTTTGGTATTCTTTGCTTTGAGCAAAGTGAAATACTTACCTGTCATAAATTGATACTGCTCCCTTGACAGATGTTCTCTAAGAGTTGTCAGAAAGAAAATATGGCTCCAGTCAGACTTGGTTCATGTAGTAGCTGGTCATGCCTGCTTTTCCCTCTTGAGGGATTCACCTTGCGTCAGGTCTGCATAAATTGATGGGGGGGGGGTCTCCTAGGTTTTTCCTTCTAGTGTAGACCTTGGAGTACAGGAGATTGGAACTCTCACTAAGATGAAAATATCTCAGTCAGTGTCTATGTAGTTTGGCCTTTCATCCCTGATGTTTCTCAGGCCCATGCTGGTGGTCACTAGCAGGGAATATCCTTTGGAAGAATCAAGGTCTCACACCTAATATTTTGCATCAATACCAAACGTGGTCACTCTCATGTGTGCAATGAGAGGTTAAAAAATCTAGAAACAAGTCATCTATAAACATAAAGTAAATAAAACCAAGATGCTTCCTCTTGGGAGATACAAACCAAAATGTGTTAATCCTGGATAGAATAAAAGGAAAATCATGCTCTGTATTGACTTGAAGAGGGGAAATGTCAACTGCAGAATCGTTTTGGCTTCCAATTTTGTGACCAGATGCAGATGGATTGCATGTTGTAGTCAGCTTCTGGAGTTCCCCCATTCTTTCTCTTTCCACTTTTGCTTGTAGAATCGAATTACAGAGGCTTTCTGAAGAAAACACCTTGTTGACAAATGAGCTGGAAAGGATTCAGCAAGACCTTGAAGCTGCAAAAAGGACAAATGATACACAGAGGTAAGGGCCCATCTCAGTGCTTCCCCTGACCTTCATACTTGTGACTGGTTTCCTCTTAGTAGAATGAGTGGTTTCCTCTCTGTAGAATGAGTGAAGAAGTTATTGATATATGAAGGGGTGAGTATTCACAAGTAAATTCCATCTTCCAGGAAAACCACAAATGGGTAAGCCTTGTTGGCCTCTGATCATGATTTGACAAGCACGTATCCTTCCCAAGTATCTTGGTCTCAGAAGTAGAAAGCAGAGAGCATTTGCATGTGACAACACTGCCTGCTCCACAGTGAGCAGCTGAAGCACACATCCTATTTACCTCTGAAAGGAAGAGGCAGCACTTTATTACACCTACAAAAGTACTCCACATCACACCTGAAATGGGGCAGGCAGGAATTAATTTTGTAGGGTCTAGAGGTGCTCTTATGATCTTCCTCGGCAAGTAGAATATATTTGCTCATGTTCTGATAATGGTTGTAGCTGAGCTTTTCTCCACGGTTCATTCATCTATATTGTTTTCAGTGAACAGGGAGGGGAAGGGCCCTGGAACAATAAGGCAGGAGCAAGGGTGGGAGGAGGGTGAGAACACCCTGTCAGTGAGTTTCTGCTTTCACTGCTGTAGCATTATCCAAGGACAGTTTGGACCCCCACCTTCATAAAAAGTTCCACATGAGCTCAGCTCTGAAATGTTGAGACCATGGTTCTGAATTGATAGAATAGGCATGCAGAATGCAGAGTAAGCAGTCCAGTTTTGCCTCTGGAAACTATTTTCTTGAAGGTTTGCCTACAGAATCCTTTTCTAATAGACTCCATTGGGTGTAAGGTGGTTTGGATCTTTGTGTTGCTGAGTGTGAGTATTCACATACTTTGCTAAAGAAACTAATTGTGTGATTGAAAAATGTCATAGAGAATGCTCTTTTGCACTATAAATAACACCAACTAGTATAGTTGTGTTTTATCAACTAGGCAAAAACATTTGAGTTTGTGGATCATAGCAAATTATGGATAACTTTGGAAGACTGGGAATTCCAGAAAACTTAATAATACTCATGAGGAATGTGTACATGGACTAAGAGGCTGTTGTTCAAACAGAATAAGGGGATACTGCATGGTTTAAGATCAGGAAGGGAGTGTGTCAGGGTTGTATCCTTTCACCATACTTATTCAATCTATATGCTGAGCAAATAATCCGAGAAGCTGGACTATACGAAGAAGAACGTGGCATCAGGATTGGAGGAAGACTCTTTAACAACCTGCGATATGCAGACATCACAACCTTGCTTGCTGAAAGTGAAGATGACTTGAAGCCCTTACTGATGAAGACTGAAGACTACAATCTGCAGTATGGATTACACCTCAATATAAAGAAAACAAAATCTTCACAACTGTACCAGTAAGCAGCCATGATAAATGAAGAAAAGGTTGAAGTTGTCAAAGACTTCATATTACTTGGTTCTACAGTCAACACCAGTGGAAGAAGCAGTCAAGACATCAGACAATGTATTGCATTGGGCAGATCTGCTGCAAAAAATCTCTTTCAAGAGCTGAAGAGCAAAGACATCTCCTTGAAAACTAAGAGGCACCTAACCCAAGGCATGGTATTTTCAGTTGCTTTATATGCATGTGAAAGCTGGACAGTGAATAAGGAAGACCAAAGAAGAGTTGATACTTTTGAGTTCTGGTGTTGGCAAAGAATACTGAAAGTACCGTGGACTACTAAAAGAACTAACAAATCTATCCTGGAAAAAGTGCAGCTGGAGTGCTCCTTGGAAGAGAGAATGGACAGACATTGTCTCACCTGCTTTGGTCATGTTACCAGAAGGGACCGTTCTGTGGAGAAGGATATCAGGCTTAGTAAAGTGGAGGGTCAACAAAAAAGGGAAAGGCCCTCAACAAGGTAGATTGACACAGTGGCTGCAACAGTGGGCTCAGATATAGCAAGTATCATGAGGCTGGCACAGGACCAGGCAGTGTTTTGTTCTGTTCTACATAAGGTTGAACATGAGTTGGAGATGACTCTACAGCACCTAACAACAGCAGCAGCAATGTCCTACCTCTCTAAAACTCAAAACACCAAACTCACTGCTGTGGAGTCAGTTCTGATTTATAGCGACCCCTCCTTGGGTTTCCGAGGCAGTACAGTAGTAGATTACCTATTCCTCCTTCCAAGGAGTCGTTGGTGAGTTTGAGCCACCAGCCTTCTGGTTACCAGTCAGATGTGTTACGCATTACACCATCATATCTGTAAAATCCGTGGCTTTGAAATAGTTCATTCAACTTCAGCCATCTGCTTAAAATTTTCATTTCCATCCTACAGATACTGAATCAGAATCTATAGTGTAACAAGAACCCCAAGTGATACTTATAGTACATACCAAAAAACGAAACAAAACAAAAAAAAAAACACTTCCATCAATTCCTACTTATAGCAACCCCCATGGGTTTCCAAAGCTGTAAATATTTATGGAAGCAGATTCCTTCATCTTCTTCCCTTGGAGCAGCTGGTAGGTTTGAACTGTTGACCAGCTCTCACATATATATGAAGCAGTTGCATATACCATGGCTTGGGTTAGGTGCATCTTAGTCTTCAAAGAGACATCTTTGCTCTTCAGCACTTGAAAGAGGTATTTTGCAGCAAATTTGCCCAATGCAGTACGTTATCTGATGTCTTGTCTGCTGCTTCCTTAGGTGTTGATTGTAGAAGTAGTGTGAAGTCTTTGACAACGTCAACCTTTTCTTCATTTGTTTAGCAGCCAAATGCCTTACCCACTATACCACCAGAACTTCTATGTGTACATAAAGATCTAGTTAACATAGGGTTATAATGTCATAGTGGGCTCTATCCAGCAGAAGGAAACGATTTGATTCCCAGTGATATTTTGCTTCTTCAACAGGAAAGAAATTGAAGTTTTGAAGAAGGAGAAAAACCAGGCCTACTTTAAAATGGAAACGCTCAACAAACAGGTCCAGTACACCACCCTTTCTTTTTTCACTATTTTACTATAGCTTAACACTTATGTGAAGGAAGTATGGAGCTTTTTTCTGAAAGATTTCAGAATGCATCACACCTCATCAAAATCAGGAAATTAGTATGTTGCTATTATGATTTTGATGCTCAAATTATCTTGGATTTGGCCAATGGGAGTCTTGACTTCTGTGTTCTTTGAACATGTCTGATCATTCTTGGAGCATTCCCTTAATTTCTGGGGCCAAAATATATTCCAGGCTCACCTGATACTTTCCCTGCCTCAGTCCCTGAATTAGCCATTACTCTAAGGAGCTTTTGACCCATTTTAGTAAATAATGGTATTTAGAAACCAAGACCTGAGCATCAGGTGTTCTCATTGGTCCTAGAGGTGGATAGGGCAAGGGAATGTGTACATGTGTGGTGGATACATATGCAGATACACATATGAACATAATTTCAAGTATATTTCTATATACATTGCGGTACCTTTATTGAGGGAGCTCTGGTGGCATAGTGGCTAAGGCACTTGACTGCTCACCAGATGGCTGGTGGTTCAAACCCATCAGCCACTCCTTGGAAGGAAGGTTGGGCAATCCTACTTCCGTAGTGATACTGCCTCGGAAACCCAAGGAGGGGTCGCTATGAGTCAGGGCTGACTCGACGGCACATAACAACAACCTTTATTGAATACCATTAGTTCAAACCCATACCTGCATTACCCATCCAACATACAAAGCTAAAGCTAGTTTTTGTCTTTCCATATTTATAATTCCTTTCTCAAATAGTGAAAAACCTGTCTTCTTTCATCCTCAATATACTTATTATTTCCTCAGTCCCTTTTTATTCCTCACACAAATGCCTTTCTGACTCTTTTATTGGGAACTGATACCCCTCCCCTGGGCCTTCTGCTCCCTCTAGTCTCTCACACACAGATGCATTCCTTACTGAGTCCCACTTCATGACTTTATTTTTTTTTAATTTTTATTGTGATTTGGGTAAAAGTTCACAAAGCAAATTCACTTTCCCTACAGCAACTCCCATACACTTTGGGACTATAATTTACCAGAGTGCAACAGCTCCCCTCCCACCTCTTCCCCATAGGCATCTGTTCGCCGCGTCCTTTCCTCCCTTGCACTCCTGCCCCCTGAGCTGTCTCCCTGTGCATACACAGCCTTCTATTCTCGCATGATTAATCTCTCCAAGAAGTGTATTACCTAATGTAAATGTTCAGCTTATATGCCTGTCTTTTGTTTGGCTGGAAACCACAGGAGTGGGTTCAATTCCAGACCTGAAGGGCAGCTAGGGGCCATAGTCTCAGTGGTTCCTCCAGGCTGTATCAGACCAGCAAACCTGTTCCATTTTTTTAAATGATTTTGAGTTTTGTTCCACGTTGTTCTCCTACTCTATCCAGAATCTGCTATATAGATCACCCTCCAAGTGGTTGACAGTGGTACCAGGACACCATCTAGTGCTTCTGGTCTCATAGTCATATAGGCTTAGGATCACATGGTGTACCAGTCACTTGGAGTTATGGTTTCCATGTGTCTTTGGTTTTCTTCATTTTTCTTTGCTGTGGACGAGGCAACACCCATCATTGCATCTAGATGGCCACTTGCAAGCTTTTAAGATCCTAGTTGCTACTCAACAAAGTAGGATGTGGAACAATGTTTTAGTGTAGTGTGTTATGTCAATTAAGCTTGATGTCCCCTGTGACTATGGTCCTGAGCCCACAGGTCCAACTACTCGCTCCCTCTGGGTGGCTGGCTGTGTCCAAGAAGTGACTACAACCTTGCCCCTTCTCAGCTCTACTCTATACCTAGAAATTCTTACAGAATATACAAATACACTTGTAGAAACATTTTCTGCCAACCCTATGCATGGTTGTGCATGCTCAGCACTGCATAGCATACCATAGACATTCAGCCTATCCACCCATCTATCCACCTATATATATATACAAAGGAGCTCTGGTAGCATAGTGGCTAAGGCACTTGACTGCTAACCAGAAGGCTGGCGGTTCAAACCCACCAGCCACTCCTCGGAAGGAAGGTTGGGCGTAGCTACTTCCGTAGTGATACTGCCTTGGAAACCCAAGGAGGGGTCGCTATGAGTCGGGGCCGACTTGATGGCAAACAACAACAACAACAACAAAACAACAACAACAACAAAATATATATATATATACATATATATATATATACATATATATATATATCCATGTTTGCCTTCACTGACAACACAGTACTGTGTGTGCAAAAGGGTTCATCTTTGTTGTCTGTACCTCCCATGCACCTCTCTGTGTCTTTTTCTTCCTGGAAGCCACTGTGTTCATCACTCACATTTGATACATTTCCCTTCTCTTCACCCACATCAATACTTTTCTCTACCTATCTAGAGTGTTCCCTCGCCTCCCCCCACCCTGGTAACCAACAAAGAAAATTTCCTTCCATATATAAGCCTTTCCTTGAATTACTACAATAACGCACTGATACAATATTTGTCCTTATTTGATTGACTTATTTCACTTAGCATAATGTCCTCCAAGATTATCCACGTTGTGCAGTGTTTTGCCGATTCTACATTATTCTTTAGGGTTGTATAGTACTTCATTGTGTGTATGTACCATGGTTTAGTTATCCATTTATCTGTTGATGGGCACCTAGGCTGTTTCCATCTTTTGGCTATTGGGAAAGTGCTGCGATTAACATGGGTGTGCATATATGTGTTCTTGTCCTGGCTCTCACTTTTTTTCCTAAAGATATATACTTGGAATGGATATGCTGGGTCAAATGGTATTTCTAATTCCAACTTTTTAAGGAATCACCATACTGCTTTCCAGTGGTTATAACATTAGACAGTCCCGCCAACAGTGTATGAGAGTCCCAATCTCTACATTTCCTCACCAGCATTTGTTATTTTCTGTCTTGTTGAACTTTGCCACTAGTGCTGGGGCCAGATGGTATCTTGTTGTTGTTTTGATTTGCATCCGAGGTTGGGCAATCCTACTTCCGTAGTGATACTGACTCGGAAACCCAAGGAGGGGTCGCTATGAGTCCGGGCCGACTCAACGGCAAATAACAACAAATGGCTAATGATTGTGAACATTTCTTTGTATGTTTGTTGGCCGCCTGAATATCCTCTTTGGTGCCCATTTATTAATTTGATTATTTGTCTTTTTGTTGTTGAGGTGTTGGAGTTTTCTATAAATTCTAGAGATAAGTCCCTTGTCAAATATTTCATTACTGAATATTTTTTTCCCAATCTGTAGGTTCTCTTTTGACTCTTCTGGAGAAGTCTTTGGAAACACATAAAAATTTAGTTTTTAGAAGATCCCATTCATCTAGTTTGTCTTCTGCTGTTTGTGCATTTTGGGTTATGCTTGATAGTCTGTTTATGCCGTATATTCCAAATCAAACCAAGCACATTGCCGTCAAGTTGGATCCCACTCATAGCGGCCCCTTATTGGGTTTCCAAGGCAGTATCACTATGGAAGTAGATTGCTCAACCTTCCGTCTGCGGAGTGGCTGGTGGATTTGAACCACCAGCCTTCTGGTTAGCAGTCAAATGCCTTAGGCACTACGCCACCAGAGCCCTTATGACATATATTAGGGCCCCTAAATTTTCCCCTAGTTTTTCCTTGAGGAACCCTATAGTTTTAGATTTCATATTTAAGTCTTTGATCCATCTGGAATTTGTTTTTGTGCATAGTGTTTCATTTTTCTGCAAATGGACATCCAGTTTTTGCAGTATCTTTGTTAAACAGTCAATCTCGTCCCCATTTACTGGATTTTGGCTCTTTGTCAAAGATCATAGGTCAATGGATCTATTTCTAGGTTCTCAATTTTATTCCATGGGTCTATATGTCTATCATTATACCACTACCAGGCAGTTTGGACTGTGTGGACGTATAGTAGATTTTAATATCCGGGAGTGTGAGACCTCCTACTTTGTTCTTCAATAATGCTTTGCTCATCTGAGGTTGCTTTCCTTTCCATATAAAGTTAGTGATTGGTTTTTCCATATCCTTAAAGAATGTTAATTGGATTTGAGTTGGGATTGGATTGAATGTATAGATTGCTTTAGGTAGAATGACATTTTCAAAATGTTCAACCTCCCTTTCCATGAGCATGGTATGTTCTTCCATTTATATAGATCTCCAGTCACTCCTTGGAAGGAGGGTTGGGCAATCTACTTCTGTAGAAACCCAAGGAGGGGTCTCTAGGAGTCAGGTCCGACTTGACAGCACATAGCAACAACAACATGGTTTCTTGAAGAAGTCTTTTATAGTTTTCTTTGAACAGGTCTTTTGTTTCCCTGGAATGATTTATTCCCAAGTATTTTATTTTTTTGGTAGCTGTTGTAAATGATACTGATTTCCTTATTTCTTTTTCAGCGATCTCTTTGCTGGTGTAGAGGAATCCAACTGATTTTTGGATGTTCATCTTGTATCCTGCTATGATGCCAAATCTCTCAATTAGTTCCAGTATACTTTTTACTGAGTCTCTTGGGTTTTCTAGGTATAGGATCATATCAGCAAATAGGGATAGTTTGATGTCTTCCTTACCAATTTGGACACCTTTGATTTTCCTTTCTTGCCTTACTGCCCTTGCTAGGACTTCCAGTACAATGTTGAATAGAAGTGGTGATAGAGGGCATCCTTGTCTGGATCATGTTTGCAAGGGAAATGGTTTCAGTCTCTCTCCATTGAGACTGATGTTGGCTGTTTGTTATTATGTTGAGGAATGTCCCTTCTATTCCTGTTTTGCTGAGAGTTTTGATCAGGAATGGGTGTTGGATTTTATCAGATGCCTTTTCTGTATCAATTGATAGGATCATGTGGTTCTTTCCCTTTGTTTTATTTATATGGTAGATGACGTTAATTGTTTTTCTAATGTTGAACCATCCTTGCATACCTGTTATGAATCCCAGTTGGTCATAATGTATTTATTTATTTTATTTGTTTTGATATGCTATTGGAGTCTATTGGCTAGGATTGTGTTCAAGATTTTTGCATCTATATTCATGAGGGATATTGGCCTGTAGTTTTCCTTTTGAGTGATACCTTTGCCTGGTTTTGGTATCAAGGTTATGCTTGCTTCATAAAATGAATTTGAGAGGATTTTGTCCTTTTCTATGTTCTAGAATAGTTTGAGTAGGATTGGTGTCAGTTCTTCTCTGGTTGTTTAGTAGAATTCTCTGGTGAAACTGTCTGGGCCAGGGCTTTTTTTTGTTGGAATTTTTTTTTTATGACCTGTTCAATTTCTTCTTTTGTTATGGTTCTGTTCAATTGTTGCACCTCAGTCTGTGTTGTTTTAGGTAAGTAGTGTGTTTCTACAAATCTATCCATTTCTTCCAGATTTTCAAATTTGTTGATATTATCCTTTTTATTTCAGTTGGTTTTGTTGTGATGATGCCTATTTCATTTCTTATTCGTGTTGTTTGTTTTATCTCTCTCTTTTCCTTTGTTAAATTTGCCAGTGGTTTGTCAGTTTTTTTAATCTTTTCATAAAACCAACTTCTAGTCTTGTTGATTTTTTCTATTTTCTGTTTCATTGATTTCTGCTCGAACCTTAAATTTCCTTTCTTCTGGTGACTGTAGGTATTTTTTGCTGTTCTTTTTCTCATTGTTGGAGATGTTGGTTTAAAGTGTTGATTTTGGCTCTTTCTTCTTTTATGATGTGTGCATTGACTGCTATAAATTGGCCTCTGATCACTGCTTTTGCTGTGTCCCAAAGATTTTGGTATGTTGTGTTTTCATTCTCGTTGGATTCAAGGAATTTTTTAATTTCTTTTATTTCTTCTGTTACCCAGTCATTCTTAAAGAGGTTGTTGTTCAGTTTCTATGTGTTTGCCCTTTTCCCATTGATCTTCCTGTTGTTATTTCTAATTTGATAGCATTGTGAGAAGATGCTTTGCAGTGTTTCCATGTTTTTAAATTTATTAAGGCTTGCTTTATGGCCTACTATATGGTCTATCATGGAGAATGTTGCATGTGTACTGGAAAGAATGTATATTGTGATGTTGTTGGATGAAGTGCTCTGTAGATGTCTATAAGTTCATGTTGGTGGATTGTATTGTTTAGTTCTTCTGCATCTTTGTTGAGTTTCTTTCCAGTTGTTCTGTCTTTCATTGAAAGTGGTATATTAAAATCTCCTACTATTACTGTGAAGTCATCTATTTGTCCTTTCAATTCTGTAAAGTCTGATTTATGTATTTTGAGGTTCTTTCATTGGGTGCATAAATATTTATTATGGTTATGTCCTCTTGTTCTGTCTACCCTTTAATCATGATATAATGTCCTTCCTTGTCTCTTATGGTGGTTTTTGTCTTAAAGTCAATTTTACCAGAAATTAATATTGCCACTCCTGCTCTTTTTCGATTAACATTTTCTTGATATCTCTTTTTCCTGCCTTTGATTTTTAGTCTATTTTTGTCTTGATCTCTAAGGTGTGTCTCTTGTAGACAGCATAGTGATGGGTTATGTTTTCATATCCAGCCTACAACTCTTCATAACTTTAGTGGTACATTTAATCCATTTACATTCAGTCTAATTATTAGCAAATATGAATTTGTTGCTGTCATTTTTTTATGTGTTTTTCATGGTGTTGCTGATTTCTTTGTTCCATATAATTTTCTGTGCTGGGCTTATTTTGTTTATGAATCATATTATCATTTCCTTTGTTGCTATTGTTTTAGTATTTGGTTAATATTTGGGCTTTTACTCTTTTTTATTTTAATGGGAAGGTTTATTATTTTTCTTTGAAGTTAACCCATAATTTATAGTTTTCTTTCCAAGTGTAGAATAGTCCATTCTCTCTTGCAATTCTCTTGACTTCCTCACTGTTTAGAAATTCTCTAAGAACACTATTTTTTCCCCTCATTTTGGTTTGTAGGAGCTCTGGTGGTGTCGTGCCTAATGCATTTGACTGCTAACTAGAAGGCTGGAGTTTCAAACCCACCAGGCACTGCTTGGAAGGAAGGTTGGGCTATCTACTTTCATAGTGATACTGCCTCAGAAACCGAAGGAGGGGTTGCTATGAGTCGGGTCTGACTTGACAGCAGTGTTTTTTTTGTTGTTGTTGTTTGTAGTTGTCCTCATTTACCAATTAATGTCTCTGGTTCCTTGTTTACAATCTTGTAAGTTTATACTTCCATAACTGGGTAAATTTCTGGGTTATATTATCATGTATGTTAGTAGGTCATTGTTATTTGCTGTTGTTGGTTTTCTGTTCCAAAGAACTCCTTTTAGCATCTTGCAAGTTTTATCTGGTTTTAACAAATTCCCTTAATTTCTGCTTATCTGGAAATGTCCTAATTTCATCATTGTATTTGGGGCACACTTTTGCTGGGTATATAATTTTTAGGTTGGAAATTTTTTTCTTTCAGGGTTTTATGTATACCATGCCATTGCCTTCTCACTTGCATGGTTTCTGCTGAGAAATAAGAGTTTAGTCTTATTGGTTGCTTTTGTAACTTTTTGTTTCTCCTGTGCTACTTTCAGGATTCTTTCTTTGTCTTTGATTTTGGCGAGTGTGATGATGACTATAATATATCTTGGTGGCTATTTTGGGGTCTATCCTGTTTGGGATTCATTTGACTTCTTGAATGGCTATATTCTCATCTTTCATCATATCAGGGAAATTCTCTTCCAACAAATATTTGAAAATTTTCTCTGTGGATTTATTTGTCTCTTCCTATTCTGGAATTCTGCTTGTTGTTTTTATTTGCCATCGAGTTGGACCTGACTCATAGCAACCACTCCTTGGGGTTTTTGAGGCATTATCACTATGGAAGTAGATTCCCCAAACTTCCTTCCAAGGAGTGGCTGGTGGGTTTGAACTGCTAGCCTTCTGGTTAGCAGTCAAGTGCCTTAGGCACTACACTACCAGAGTAAGTTACTCCTCTTGATGGTATCCCACATGAATCTTAGGCTTCCTTCATTTTGTTTGATCCTTTTTCTGATTGATTCCTTTCCAAACACTTATTGAAATATTTGTCTTCAATCTCACCAATTCTATCTTTCATTGATTTGATTCTGCTCCTTTGCTCATTCAGTGTGTTTTGTTTCTGAAAATGTATTATTAATTATCTGTATTTCCATCTGTAGATATTTTCTAATCATTTCTAATTTTTCATTTATATTATTATTTGCTCTAGTATTCTCTTTTGAATTTTTTCTAGGGTTTTGTCTTTGTTTTCCTTAATTTTGTCAGTGTTTTCCTTCATCTGTCTCTCAATCCGTTGAAGGTACCTAAATATGACTCTTTTGAATTCCTTACCAGGAAGTTCCAGTGCCGCTTCTTCCTCAGGGATGTTTTCTGGGTCTGTATCTTGGTCCCTTGTTTCTGTTGCTTCTTTGTGTGGACTGTGATGGTCTGTTGTCTCAGAGACACTGTGACATTGTTGTATTTATATTTAATGGGTAATTGTATGTTGGAGTTATTCATCCAAGATTTTTGTTTTATTTTATTTGGATGTATCTCAGTACATTATTTGGATGTATCTCAGTACATCTATTTTCTAGTTGGCAGCACTTATGCATTAACCATCTGTCTCCTGGTGGGTGTGATAGAGAATGATAATGGGTGCACAGATGTCTGTTAGCTGTTTGTGAAAAGCAGTTAAGAGTGAGTCAGGCTTATATTGGCTATCATTTATTGTTGGACAGTTTTTGCAGAAACAAGTGCTGGCCCTCACTCAGTAGGTGGGGCTGCAGTAGTTGTGGGTATGATTGTGTTGTAGGGACACTGTTGCTATCTCATACTCAGTTAGACAAAAACAGCAAGTAAAACTATCACATAAAAAGTGAAAACAAGATGACAAAAACAAATTGCATAAACACACAAAACAATCAGCAAAAAGAGAAAGAAAAGAAGAGGAGAGGCAATAAATGAGATGAAATATTTGAAGTAATGCTTTTAAAAGACAAAAGAAATAGAAATAGAGAAAAAAGAAATCCATAATATTTGGGAAGGTGGGAATAAGAGAAAAGATAGAGTAAGAGAATAATGAAGGAAAAATGGGAAAAATGCACAAAGAAAAAGAAAGGATGGGAAGAACTACAAGAATGAAAAAAAAATGGAGACCAGAAAAAAGGAAGAGAAAAAATAATAGCCAAAAACTAGAACCTGAGAAGGTTAAAAAAGAATAAAAATTAAGAGGAAGAAAAAGAAAAGTATAACTTAAAAACAAAACAAAACAAATCTTGTGGAACAGGGCTCCTAGGCTTCATCAGACCACACAGATTGGGATGGAATTCTTGCCATCCCAGAAGGTAGGTGGAGGTGAGGGGTAGCTGCACCTCTGTGCACCAAGAGGGTGTGGTGTATGAGTAACAAGGGAAATGTCACACCTTTCCAATCATTAGCCCCCGGTATGTCCATGCTGTCCTCGGCAAGCAGAGTTATCCTTAGGTCCCTGGAATCTGAACAAGAATACTGTCACTTTAAATATTAAAAATGGCCACAGCACTTGTAAACACTGATAATGGCTATGCCCTCCAGCCAGCTGAAAGTCCACAGCTCAGTTTGTCTCCTTCTTTACTGTTTCCTTTTTAAGTTATTAGCCACCAGTCCAATCGTCTGTGCAGCCCCTGGTGAGCAGGACCAATTTTTAGGTTAATTCTCAGGTCTTAACGCCACTTGGAGGAAATATTGAAATTGTCCATTCTGTTTGGATAGCTGACAGTCCACAGCTCCATTTGTGTCCTTATTCACTGTTTTCATTCGTGTTCTTCTATTAGTTGTTTTTTAATCCACTTCTGTGTCCTTTGTTTCAAAGCTCAGGGCTCCAGGATTATCTTCTGTATCTGTGTCAACTGGTTTCTCTTTTCTTTGTTGAAGAGGGTCTCTGTAGTTTGTCTGCATATTCTGCCTTCTTACCAGAAGTCCTTCTTCTTTTTGTGTGTGTGTGTGTGTGGACTATGATTATCTGTTATCTCAGAGACGTTGTGGTGGTGTTGTATTTATGTTTAATTTGTAGTTGTATGTTAGTCTGATTCACACAGGATTTTATTTTTGCTTTATTTTGTTTGGCTATATCTGTGTGAGCAGGGAACTGTGTTTCTCTGTTTGCTATTTGGTAGCACTTAGGCACTCACCACCTATCTCCTGGTGTATGTGATAGAGAATGAGTATGTGTGCACAGATCTCTGTTAGCTGTTGATAAAAAGCAGTTGAGGGTGAGGGGAGCTGGTATTGGCCACTGTCTATCATTGGTCCATTGGTGAAAAAGCAAGTAGTGGTACGCACTCAGCGGGTGTGGCTACAAGTGGTGCAAGTATGGTTGGGTTGTGCGGGAACAGTTGCTGTCCACTCAGTTAGAGAAAAAAAAAAAATTGGACACCAAATAACCAAAAGCAAGAGAATAAAAAATTCAAACTATATGAACAAATGGAAGCAATTGCAAGGAATAATAAAAGAGATGCAATAAATAAGAAGAAAAAATTTCAAAATATATCTAGAAAGATAA
>NW_006922477.1:188072-213817 GCF_000298275.1 Orycteropus afer afer
AACTGCTGTATGAAAAGTGAATTTACTCTGTAAATCTTCACCCAAATCAAAAAAAAAAAAAGAAAGCCACAATATCTGGTGAGGGAGGAATGCTAGAATAGAAGAAATATAAAAGAACAAGGAAAACTGTAAAAGGAAAAACAGGGAATTGGAAGAAACAAAAGAAAGACAAAGAAGGGAACCAGGCGAAGGCAAGTGAAAAAAGAAAAAAGGAAGAAAGGGGGAAGATGAATAATTTAAAAACAAACAAGCAAAACAAAATGGTGAGGTGCCAGGCAAAACAGCACCCAGGCTCTGCCAGGCACAGACTGGGATGGAATCCCTGCAGATCAAGAAGTTGGGTGGAGTCATGGGGTTGCCCATATCCTTGTTCACCAAGAGGACATGGGGCACAGGAGAAACTAGGGAAATATCATACTTCTCCAGTCATCAGTCTCAAGTGAGGTTGCCCATGCTGTCCTTGGCAAATGGAGCCAACTCCCAGGTCATAGTCCAAGCACGAACGCACATTGCACATATTAAAAATGGCTGCGCTAGCCACTTGGAAACATCCAGAATGGCTGTGCCCTCAGGACAGCCACCAGCAGTCCACAGGTCCACCTGTTCCTCGCTGTTCTTCCTTCTGGTCATGAGGCAGCAATGTAGTCCTTGCCTATGCAGCCTTGGTGAGCAGAGCCATTTCTTAGCATGCTATTGGGAAATATTCAAAATGGCTGTGCCTTCAAGATAGCTGGCAGTGCGCAGCTCCATTTTTCTCCAGGTTCTTCTTCTGAACAACAACAAAAATTCACTGGTATTGCATTGAAACCAACTCACAACGACCCCTCTTTGGGGTTCTGAGGTGGTATCTCTACAGAAATAGATTGCCCAGCCTTCCTCCTAAGGAGTGGCTAGTGGGTTTGAACTGCCAGCCTTCTGGTTAGCAGTCACATGCCTTAGACACTAGGCCATATTCTCTACACTCCTCTTATAATTTCTTGTAGTAGTGTTTTGTAGTTTTCTTTTTATAGGTTTAATTTTTGTTTTAGCCATTCTGAAACATGTGCAGTGATATCTCATGTTGTTTTAATTTATATTTCCCTGATGGCTAATTATATGAACATCTTTTCATAGACTTATGTGCCATCTGCATATCTTCTCCATCTTTGGTGGTTGGTACGCAAATTTGAATACTCTTAGTATTAATTGGTCTTCCTTGTAGACACGTGGATATTATCTTATCAGTGAGAGCATTGCTCTTCAGGGTAGATCTTAACATGTTCTTTTTGATGATGAGTGCAATACCATTCTCATTCAATTTGTCATTCCCAGCATATCAGAGCATATGATTGTCTGATTCAAAATGGCTAATAGCAGTGCATTTCAACTCATTAATGCTTAGGAGCTCCCTTTTTTTTTTTTTCTTTTTGGAATGCCTATAATATCAACTGGAGCTCTGGTAGCATAGTGCCTAAAGCATTTGACTCCTTGGAAGGAAAGTTGGGCAATCTACTTCCATAGTGATACTGCCTCGGAAACCCAAGGAGGAGTTGTTATGAGTCAGATCCGACTCGTTGGCAGTGGTGGGTGTGGAGAATATCAACATTTATATATTCCATTTCATTTTTGACAACTTCCTATTTTCCTACATTCATACTTCTTAAATTCTACATTCCCATTGTTCGTTAATGTTTACAACTGTTTATTCTGATTTTGAGTCATGCCACATCAGCAAATGGAGGTCCTAAAAGATTTGCTCCATCCACGTCATTAGATGAAGTGTACTTTGAGGAGCCAACTCTTCCCCAGTCATACTTTGAATACGTTCAAAGCTGAGGGGCTCAGCTGACAGTATATCAGACAGTGTTTCTCTACTATGCATAAAGTTTTCAGGTAAATATCTGCCCTTGTTTCACTGATATTCATAAGGTTTTCACTTGTCAATTTTTTCATCAGTAGATGGTCCCATCCTTCTTCATAGTATGTCTTAGGCTGCAAGCTCTGCTGAAACCTGTCCACTATGATGATTCTGCTGGTATTACAATAACAGTGTCATAACTTCCCACCTCACAGCAACACACAAGCTACCACAGTACAACAAACTGACAGACAAGTGGCAGGGATAGAATAATATCCACGTGCCTACAAGGAAGACCAGTTAATGCTACTATTATTCAAATAGACATATCAACCTCTAAAGCTAAAGAAGGAGAAACTGAAGATTTTTACCAACTTCTGCAGTCTGACATTTACCAAACATGTAATCAAAGTTGGTAATTATTGTTGATTACAATGCAAAACTTGGAAATAAAGGAGCAGCAGTATTTAGAAAATGTGGCCTTGGTGAAAGAAATGATGCCAGAGACTGCATAATTGAATTTTGCAAGACCAATGAGGTGATAGAGTAGTTATTATCAGTTAGGAAAAGGCCAGGAGCTGAATGTGGAATAGACCATCAATTGCTTACATGCAAATTCAAGTTGAAGCTGAAGAAAAAGAAGTCTATGAGAGCCAAAAATAGAACCTTGATTATATTTTTGAGGCAATCTGTATTGAGACCATCTAAAGAATAGATTTGTTGCATTGAACACTAATGACTGAAGACCAGATGAATTGTGGGATGACATCAAGAATATCATATATGAAGAAAGCATAAGGTCATTAAAAAGATAGGAAAGGATGAAAAGACCAAAAGAATGTCAGAATACACTCTGAAACTTGCTCTTGAACAGAGAGCAACAAAAGCAATTGGAAGAAATGATGAAATAAAAGAGTGGAACAGAAGATTTCAAAGGGCAGCTTTAGAAGACAAAGTAAAGTTATATAATGAAATGTGCAGAGACCTAGAATTAGAAAACTGAAAGGGAGGAACACACTTGCCATTTCTCAGGCTTAAAACGTTGAAAAAATTCAGTTCTTGAGTTGCATTATTGAAGGATTCTATGAACAAAATATTGAGCAATGCAGGAAGCATCAAAAGAAGATGAAAGGAATACACATAATCACTGTAGTGAAAAGAGTTGGTCATCATTCAATATGATCAAGAAGGTAGTATATGATATTGAAGGAAAAAGTTCAAGCTGCTCTGAAATTGGTAAAAAACAGGACTCCAGGAATTGACAGAATACTCATTGAGATGTTTCAACAAATGGATGCAGCACTGAAGGGGCTCACACATTTATTTCAAGAAATTTGGAAGACAGCTACCTGGCCAACCAACTGGAAGAGATCCATATTTTTGCCCATTCCATAGAAAGGTAATGCAACAGAATGAGGAAATAATCAGTCAACATCAATAATATCACACACAAGTAAAATTTTGCTGAAGGTAAGTCAAAACATTTGCAGCAGTATATTAGGAGGGAACTGCCAGAAATTCAAGCCAAATTCAGAAGAGGATGTGGAACAATGGATATCATTGCTGATGTGAGGTGGATCGTAGCTGAAAGCAAATTCCAGAAAGATGTTCATCTGATCTTTATTGACTCTGCAAAGGCATTCAACTGCATGAATTGTAACAAATTACTGACAACATTGAGGAGAATTAGAATTCCAGAACACTGAATTATGCTCATGAGGAATCTCTACATACACCAAGAGGCAGTCATTTGAACAGAACAAGGTTCTACATGGTTTAAAATCAGGAAAGGTTTGTGTCACCATTGTATCCTTTCACCATACTTACTCAATCTGTTTGCTGAGCACATAATCTGAGAAGCTAGACTACATGAAGAAGAATATGAAGTCATAATTGGAGGAAGATGCATTAACAGCCTGTGATATGCAGATGACACAGTCTTGCTTGCTGAAAGTGAAGATGACTTGAAGCACTTATTGAAGAAGATCAGACTACAGCTTTCAGTATGGATTACAACTCAACATAAAGCAAACAATAATCCTTATAACTTGGCCAATCAGCAACTTCATTATAAATGGAGAAAAGATTAAATTTGTCAAGGATTTCATTTTACTTGGATCCCCAGTCAGCATCCCTAGAGGCAGCAATCAAATAATGAAACAATGTATTTCTTTGGGCAAATCTTCTGCAAAAGACTTCTTTAAAGTGTTTAAGAGCAAACATGTCACTTTGAAGACTCAGGTTCCCCTGACCCAAGCCATGGCATTTTCAGTAGCTTCATATGCATGTGAAAGCCAAACAATGAATAAGGAAGAACGAACAAGAATTGATGCATTTAAATGATGGTGTTGGTATGTGGTGTGGTGAAAATACTGAAAATACCATGGGCTGCCAGAAGAAATGAAAAAATCTCTCTTGGAAGAAGTACAGCCAGAATGCTCCATAGATGTGAGAATGGCCAGTCTTCATCTCATGTACTTTGGTCATATTGTCCAAAGGACCCAGTCCCTGGAGAGGGATATCATGCCTGCTGAAATAGAGGGTCAACAAGAAAGGGGAAGACCCTGAATGAGATGGATTGACACAGTTGCTGGAAAGATGTGCTCAAGCATAGCAAAGATTGTTAGGATGGCACAGGACCAGGTAGTGTTTCGTTCTGTTGTACTAGGGTTGCTGTGATTCAGAACTGACTTGATGACACCTAACTGTTCTTTCCTAAGAGTTTTTGTTTTGCAATTTACATTTAAATCCATGATCCATTTTGAATTAGGTTTTGTATGAGATGTGAAGTTTAGATTGAGGTTCATTTTTCTTTATGGTTTGTCCAGTTGCTGCAGCACCATTTGTTGAAAAAGTTATCTTTCTTCCATTGGATTTATCTTGTACCTTTATTGCAAAACATTTAAACATACTTGTATGAGTCTATTTTTGTTCTATTATTCATCTGTGTGCCTGTGTCTTTACCTATATAACACTGTCTTAATTCCTGTAGCTATATAATAGGCCTTAATCTGGTGGCATAGTGCCTAAGGCATTTGATGGCTAACCAGAAGGCTGGTGGTTCAAACCCACCAACAACTCCTCAGAAAGAAGCCTGGGCAATCTACTTCCATAGAGATACCACCTTGGAAATCCAAGGAGGAGATGCTATGAGTCAGAGTTGACTCAAAGGCAGTGAATTTGGTTTTGTTTTTTTGTTTGTTTTATATTAGGTAGAATGATTCCTCCAACTTTATTCCTTTTTGTCAGGATTATTTTATCTATTCTAGACTGTATCTTTTCATATAAGTTTTAGAATAATGTCTAAATTACCAGTAATGTTTATGAGATTTTCATAAGAAGAGTTGCAGAACCTTGCTACTATGCCTCCCTTCATGTCATGGTGTTTTATGTCTTCTATTTCCTAAACACTGATCTGTCCCCAAGATAAGTCCTTACAACTGTTTTCTTAGGATGCATCCTCTGTCCCCTCATGAGCCTCCACACATGGCACACAAGAGAGGTTTCTGCTGTGGAGACTACCTCAGACCACTGAGTTGAGAGCTTGCAGTTTAGGGTGTTTGCTTTCATGATTATAAATCTTCCCCATAAACAGGCTAATTCATGGATTGATTTGAGATGAATACTGAAGACTCTAGAATTGCCTGAAAATGGATGACTCCAGCTTCCTGTGGAAATGACTCTTCTGTGGCTTTCCAGGGCCCAGAATCAATGTTCTCATGATCCTATCCACCCTCTTTCTGGTTCATCTCCATGACACATTTGTCAAGTAACTACAGGCATCCATTTGTTTCTTCCTCTCAGCTTTTCATTGGGAAAACTTTAGACACAGAAAATTTGAAGGAATGTTCAATGGTCACCTGCATGTGAGCATCTTAATGCAATAATTGTTAACAAGGCCATATGTGCTTTATCCTTTCATATCTATCTGTGTGTGTGTGTGTTCTGAACTATGTAAAAGGTGCAGGTATAAGGATATCCCACTCCTAAATATTTCAGCAGACATCTCCGAAAAATAACTGCATCCTTCTGCGTAACCACAGCACTACTATAACACCTAAGAAAATTAACTGTAATTACCTAATATAGTCTAATATTCTGACTACAGTAGATTTTTTGGAATTAGGATCTAATTGAAGTTAACCCTTTACATGTGGCTATTAATTCTCTTCCATTTTTTGGTGGCATAAAAGGATCACTTGGTTATATTTGGAGATCTGCGGGTCAGGACTGAGGCAGGACACAGCAGGATAGGCTATCTTTAACCTATGATTTCTGGGCCTCAGCTGACAAGATGTGATGGCTGGGGTTGGCATCATTTGAAGGCCCCTTGGTCACACATGTGTGGACACAGGGCTCTCCAGGTGGTATTGGGGCTAGGCTCCTGAAAGGAATATCTAGAGAAGCGAGTATTGGAGAGCAAGTGTCCTTAGAGGGAGGCCAATCCTTCTTCTGATCAAGACTTGTCAGTATCATGCTTCATTACCTCCATCTTCTGTTAGGTACTAGTGCTTACTCAGACCTCCGATATCACAAGAGAATATTGGGTTCCCTCTCCTGATGGACCACATTGCAGAAGAGGATGTGGGATGTGAGATATTGTTAGGAGTGGCAGTGGAAAGCACAGTTGACCTCAGTGTCTTTGTAGTCATTGTATTTTATTTTTGTTGTTGAGAATATACACAACAAAACATACACAATTAAGGTTTCTACATGAACAATTCCATGATAGCTATTACATTCTTCAAGCTGTACAACCATTCTTACCCACTTTTTTTGAGTTGTACCTCTCCTATTAATATAAACTCACTGTTCCCTAACGTTGCTATGTAATATTTCAACTTGCTGCTGTCAATTTGATACCATAGAGATAATTTACAAAAAAAAAAGCACAATGTTCAAGTCACACTTTTTAAAAAAAAAAACGAATTAAGCTAAACTACTGTTTGGTTTTAAGAAGTCTTCAGGTGATATTTTTGGTTTAAGGTTTAAAGATTATCTAAAGGCAATAATTTCAGGGGTTCATCCAGCCTCCATGGCTCCAGAAAGTTTTAAGTCCAGGAGAAGCTGAAATTCTGTTCTGCATTCTACCCCTTTCTATCAAAGATTCTTTTATAGAATCTTTGATCAAGCTGTTCAGTAATGGTGTTGATAGGTGCTATCAGGTCCATTCTGACTCATAGTGACCCTATATACAACAGAATGAAACACTACCTGGTCCTTTGCCATCTTCACAGTCATTGTTGTGTTTGAGCCCATTGTTGCAGCAATTGTACCAGTCCATCTCCTTGAGGGTCTTCCTTTTTTTTCACTGACCCTTTACTTCATCAAGCATTATTTCCTTCTCCATTGACAGGTCCTTTCTGATAACATGTCCAGTGTATGTGGAACAGAGACTTACCATCCTTGCTTCTATGGAGTACTCTGGCTATACTTAAAGAATGTTAGCCAAGCACCATCCAGTTCTTTTGGTCTCATGGCAAAAGAGGCAGTTGTTCATGGAGGCAGTTAACCACACATTCCATCTCCTCCTCATATTCCTGACTGTCCTTTTCCCTTTTTTGCTCCAGAAATAGAAACTAGTTGTGCTTTGGATGGATACTTGCAAACTTTCAAGACACCAGACACTGTGCAACAAATTACAGGGTAGAACACACTCACTAAACACATTCTTGGGCCAATTACTGGATATCCCATGAAACCATGATCCTACACCTCTAAACCAAGGAACCAAATCCCATAAGATGTTTGGTTGTATATAAGCAGCCTCAGCAGCTATTCTTTTTTTTTTTTTTTTTTGTCATTGTTGTAAGTATGCCTATTACACAACTTTTTCCATTTCAGCATTTTATAGGTATACTACTTACTGACAGCATGTACAATAAGTGGCTCTATCCTTATCAGTGCATTTTTTCCATCACCATAAATTGAAACTCAGTACTCCATAAGCAATAACCTCCTTTTCTTCTCACTCCCCCACTTGATAACCACTAATAAACTTTGATTTGTCTCTTTTTGTCTTTACATAAGTAAGGTCATACAATATTTATCTTTTTGTCATTGACTTACTTCATTCAGCATGTCTTTAAGCTCCATTCATATTGTAACATATATCAAGATTTCATTTCACCTACTGGCTTAATGGTATTCTTTCGTATGTATATACTACCTTTTAGTTATCCATTTATCTATTGTTGGCTATTTAAATTGTTTCCATCTTTTGGCTATGGTGAATAGTGCTGCAGTAAACATTGGTATACAAGTCTCTTTGAATCTCTACCTGTGAGTCTTTTGGATATATACCTAAGAGTGGAATTGCTGAGCCACATACTAATTCTATTTTTAGTTTTTTCAAGAAATGCCACACTGTTTTCCATAATGACTGTACCATTTTGCATTCCTATCATCAGTGGCCAAGAGTTCCAGTTTCTCTACATCTCACCAATATTTGTTATTTTCTGTTTCTTTTTTTAAAAAAATATTACCATCCTAAAACCAAACTAAATCCACTGCTGTGCAGTCAATTCCAACTCCTATGAACCCTATAGGACAGAATAAAACAGCCCTATAGGGATTCCAAAGCTATAAATCTATAGAAGCAGACTGCTTCATCTTCCCCCTGTGGAACAACTGGTGGGTTCAAACTGCCAACCTTTTGGTTAATAGCCCCATGCCTTAACCCTAGTGCCACCAGAACTCTCTTTTAGGCATCCTTTGTTGTTGTTGTTGTTGTTAGATGCCACTGAGTCCCCTTTGACTCATAGCAACTGTATGTACAACAGAACAAAACACTGCCTGGTCCTTTGGCAGCTCACAATCCTTGCTATACCTGAGCTTGTTGTTGCATCCACTATATCAATCCATCTCATTGAGCATCTTCCCCTTTTTCACTGACCCTCCACTTTACCAAGCATGATATCCTTTTCCAGGGAATGATCCCTCTGACAACTTGATCAAAATAGGCGAGACAAAGTCTGCCCATTTTCGGTTCCAAGGAGCATTCCAACTGCACTTCATCCAGGACATATTTGTTAGTTCTTCTGTCAGTCCATGGGACTTTCAGTATACTTCACCAACACTACAATTCAAAAACATCAATTCTTCTTTGGTCTTCCTTATTCATTCTCCAGCTTTCATGTGCATATGAAGAGATTGAAAAGACCATGGCTTGGATGAGGCACACTTTAGTCTTCAAAGGGACATCTATGCTCTTCAGCACTTTAAAGAGGTCTTTTGCAGCAGCTTTGCCCAGTGCCATACATCATCTGATTTCTTGACTGCTGCTTCCATTGGTGTAGATTGTGGATCCAAGTAATATGAAATCTTTGACAGCTGAAATCTTTTCTGCATTTATCTTCAGGCTGCTTATTGGTCCATTTGTGAGGATTTTTGTTTTCTTTATGTTGAGGTGTAATCCATACTGCAGACTGTAGTCTTCAATCTTCATCAGTACACTTACTTCAAGTCATCTTCACTTTCAGCAAAAAGGTTGTGTGGTCTGCCTATTGCAGGTTGTTAAACATTGGTATAAACCAAACCCACTGCTGTTGAGTCAGATCTGACTCATAGTGACTCCTTGGGTTTCCGAGGCAGTATCACTGTGGAAGTAGATTGCCTAACCTTCCTTCTGAGGAGTGGCTCATGGGTTTGAACCGCTAGACTTCTGGATAGCAGTCAAATACCTTAGGCACCCAGAGCTCCCAAACATTCAAAAAGCCTCTTTTTGAATCTTTACTTTCAAGTCTTTTGGATACATACCTAGGTGTGGAAGTGCTGAGCCATATTCTAGTTCTATTTTTAATTTTTTGAAGAACTGTCACCACTCATCTGTCAGTTTGTCATTCTGCGATGGCTTGCATGTTGCGGTTAAATTGGAGGCTGTGCCACTGGTATTTCAAATTAGGCATCCTAGTGGGAGTGAAGGAGCTCTGGTAGCATAGTGTCTAAGGCACTTGACTGCTAACCAGAAGGCTCGTGGTTCAAACCCACCAGCCACTCCTTGGAAGGAAGGTCGGGCAATCCTACTTCCGTAGTGATACGGCCTCGGAAACCCAAGGAGGGGTCGCTATGAGTTGGGGCTGACTCGATGGCATACAACAACAACAGTGGGAGTGAAATGTCATCTAATTGTAGTTTTGATTTGCATCTCCCTGATGGCTAATGAGGTTGAGCATCTTTTCATGTGTGCGCAAATAATTTGTTTTAGAAGGATTAGCACAAGGCTAGTCCCTGTGAAGTGGAGTTTAAAGATGTCACGAATGTCCGACTTTCCCAAACTGCTGTACCACTCTTTCATCTCTCTTTTTCATTTTTTTATTTTTTTCAGCTTTGGAAACCCTATGGTGGTTGCTAGGAGTCAGAATCGCCTTGATGGCAGTCGGTTTTTGATTTTTGGGTTTGGAATCTTTATGGGAGCAGATTGACAGAGCTTTTTCCCCTGGAGCCAGTGGGTGGCTTTAAACTGCCTACCATTCAGTTATCAGGAAGTGTTAACTGTTGCATCATTTAGCATATAATAGTAATGTAGTTTGCTTTATAAATGTTTCAAGCTATTTTTACATTCTTCACTTTTTTTGCTCAAGAGGCATGATGGTAACTGGGATTCTGGAAGGTGTCTTTTGATAACAAAAAGATCTGGAAGCTTCGAGACAAAGGCACACACGTTACCACCCTTTTCCAAGGCAGCATGAGCAAATCCCGTGCCCCAAAAAATCAGTTGATTTTCTTTCTCCCCCAGATAAACTTAAGTGGTGGGATATTTTGGTCTCTTTTTTTTTCTCACACTTCTCTTTTTACACACTTTTCCTGAACATGATATAATTGATAACCCTTTTACAGTTTATCGTCTCTAACAGCAACTACTATTCCTCTCCTTGGTACTCTCCTTCCCTTCTTAACCAAAAAAAAAAAAAAATTGAACCACTCATTCCAAAATGGTCCATAAGACAGAAGCATAGAGGCCAGGATTTACAATACATGACAAAATAAAGGACTACGGCTAGAAGGACCATATTAATAATTTACTACACCAGAGTATATTTGATGACCATTTGAATGTCGTCTATGGTGAAATATCTATTCTAGTCCTTTGTGCATTTCATGATTGGGTTATTTGTCCTTTGTTGTTGTTAGAGTTTTCTATATATTGGATATATGGTTTTTGAAGTTGTTCTCCCAGCCAGTAGCCTATCTTCACTTTTTTGTAGTTTTTTGATAAACAACAACAGTTTTGTAATTTTATTAGGTCCTATTTATTTATTTTGGTTTTTGCTGTTTGTGCTTTTGTTATTATGTTAGATAATTAATAAAATTGAGGATTGGCTTCTCAATTTCTGTAAAGAAGGCTGTTTGAATTTTGATCAAGATTGTCTTGAATCTGTGATCACTTGGAGTAATAGTGACATCTTAACAATATTAAGTCTACCAGTCCATGAACTTAGAACACCTTTCCATTATATATGTCTTCTTTAATCTCTTTCAGCAGTGTTTTATAATTTTCATTATAGAGTCCTTCGCATCTCTGGTTAAATTTATTCCTATGTTTGTACTTTTAGATGCTATTATAAATGGAATTGTTTCTCTGATTTCCCTTTCAGACTTCTCACTGCTGATGTATAGAAACCCAACTGATTTTTGTTGTTGTTGTTCTTGACTTTGTACACTATAACTTTGCTAAATTCCTCTATTAGCTCTAGATGTTTTCTTGCAGATTCTTTGGGATTTTCTGAATATTGCTACAGGGTTGCTGTGAGCTGCAGGTGGCTCAATGGAAATGGCTTTAGTTTGCTTTGTTTAGGATCATGTTGTCTTTGAATATAGATTATTTTAATTCTTTTCCAATTTGTTGTTGTTGTTAGGTGCTATCGAGTAGTCTCAACTCATAGTGACCTTTTGCACAGTGGAATGAAACACTGCCCGATCTTGTGCCAGCCTCATGATCCTTGCTATATCTGAGCCCATTGTTGCAGCCAGTGTCAATCCATCCCCTTCTTCGTTGACCTTCTACTTTACCATGCATGACATCCTTTTCCAGGGAATGGTTCCTTCTGACAACATGACCAAAGCAGGTGAGACAAAGTCTGGCCATTCTTACTTCCAAGGAGCATTCTGTCTGCACATCTTCCAGGACAGATTTGTTAGTCCTTTTAGCAGACCATGGTACTCTTAGCATTCTTCAACACCACAACTCAAAAGCATCAACTCTTCTTCAGTCTTCCCTATTCATTGTCCAGCTCTCACATGCAGAAGAGATGACTGAAAATACCATGGCTTGGGTTAGGTGTACCTTAGTCTTCAAAGAGACATCTTTGCTCTTCATTGCTTGAAAGAGGTCTTTTGCACCAGATTTGTCCAATGCAATATGTTGTCTGATGTCTTGACTGCTGCTTCCATTAGCGTTGATTGTAGAACCAAGTAATATGAAGTCCTTGACAACTTCAGTCTTTTCTCTATTTATCATGAAGCTGTTTATTGGACCAGTTGTGAGGATTTTTGTTTTCTTTTTATTGAGGTGTAATCTATACTGTAGACTGTAGTCTTTAATCTTCATCAGTAAGTGCTTCAAGTCGTCCTCACTTTCAGCAAGTAAAGTTGTGTCATCTGCAGGTTGTTAATGAGTCTTCCTCTAATCCTGATGCCACTTCAGTGAAGCCATCTGGCCCAGAAGTTATTTTTTGTTATTTTTAGGTGGAAGTTTTTGATTACTGATTCAATCTCTTCACTTGTTATGGGACTGTTGAAACTTTTTTTTACCTCTTGAGTCAGTTTGAGTAGGTTGTGTTGTGCGTCTGAAAACGCTTCCATTTCATCCAGGTTATCCAGTTAGTCGCCTTATGTTTATTCAAAATTTTCTGTCATAATTATTTTTATTTTGATTAGGTCCATTTTAATGTCCTCTCTTTCGTTTTTTATTTTTATTAGTTACATCCGTTTTGGTTCTGTAGTGCTGCTATAACAGACATGATAAAAGTGGATTACTTTAACAAACAGAAATTTATTTTCTTACAGTTTAGTAGGCTAGAAGTCCAAATTCAGAATGCTGGCTGGATGAAAGCCTCTTATCCTTGGGCTTCAGCTATGCCTCTTATTCCAGGCCCACTGGAGCTAGAGGCATCTCCTAACTCAGGCTGCAGGCTGCTGAGGCTGACAAACTCATCAAGGTTGGCAGGTAAAATGGCACAGTTCCAAGAGTGGCAGGCAACATGGCAGGCCACTCCTTATGAAGACTCAGTCAAATGCAGGATCCAAATGTGGCAAAAGCTAGAGACCGTCCTCAAAGCTTCTCCTTATTTAATGGAAGGAGGCCACACCCTGAAGGCAACTACTTAGCTGCTGATAGCAGATTCCACTATGGAGCTGATTACAATCTTATTGTGGGGGATAACTATGTCCAACTGCCAAGCACTCAAAACCATGGCCCACCACATAACCTTAACTGCCACAACATCTTTTGTTTTCCTTTGTCAGTCTAGCTAAAGGTTTGTTGATTTTATTCATCTTTTCAAAAAGCTAACTTCTGGTTTTATGGACTCTGTTTTTCATTTTCGATTTTATTTCTGCTCTGATCTTCATTATTTTCTTTTTCTAGTAGGTTTAGACTTGGTTTTCTAGTTTCTAGAATTGTTGGATTAAGCTGTAAATGTGAGATCTTTTCTTCTTCTCTCTTATTGATACAAGTTTCCCTCTAAGTACTGCCTTCACTTAATCCCATAAGTATTAGTATGTGATATTGTCATTTTTATTTGACTTTAGGAAATTTATTTCTCCTTGACCAGTAAGTAATTTGATAATATATTATTTCATTTACATATGTTTGTATATTTTCTAGGCTTTTTTTATGGTTTTGTTGTTGTTACTGATTTCTAGCTTTACTCTATTAAGCTCAGAGAGGATACTTTGTATGACTTCAATCTTTTTAAATTTATCAAGACTTGCTTTGTGGCCTAATATGTGGTCTTTCCTGGAGAGTAGTACATGTATTATACTGTTCTTGAGTGGATTGTTCTGTGTAAGTCTGTTAAGTCTACGTGATTTATAGTGTCATTCAGGTCTTATGTTGCCTTGTTGATCTTCCTTCTAGATCTTCTATCCTGTATAGAAAGTGGTGTGTTGAAGTCAGCAACTATTACTCTAGGGCTTTTCAGTTCTATCAGTGTCTGCTGCATATATTTAGGTGCTCCAATGTTGGGTGCATATATATTTATTATTGTTAAATCTTCTTGATTAATTGACCGTTTATTACTATATAAAGTTCATGGTGTTAACGTCTTCTTCGTCTGATATTAAGATTGCTACCCTAGCTTTCTTCTGGTTATTGTTTACATGGAATATAGTCTTCCTTTCACTTTCAACCTATCTTTGTCCTTGGGTCTAGTGTGTATCTCTTGTAAACAGCATGTAATTGGATTATATTTTCTATCCATTCTGCCACTCTCTGCCTTTTGATTGGAGCACTTACTGTATTTACATTCATTGTGATTACTTGTAAGAAGTGATTTAGTTGGGCCATTTTGTTGTTTTTTGTGTGTCAGAAGCCTCTTTGCCTTTGTCCTTTACTTCTGCTTGCTTTTGTGTTTTCTGGATTTATTGTTCTGAGACTTCAGTTCCCTTCATCTTTCCTTTTGTGTATGTTTTTGAGATATTTTCTTAGTGGTTACTATGAATATTACATTTAACAGCTTGTATATATAATATCTGTGGTGGTTATGTTTATGTGTCAACTTGGCTAGGCCTGGTGGACTGGCTGGGCAGCTGGATGTAGTATTCCCTATGATGAGACTGGTAATCAACTCCTTGGTGGAATATACTATGAGCAGCTAAGTAGCTGCCTTAGGGATGTGGTCTGCTTCCCGTATATAAGAAACAGCTTTGGGAATGGTAACTTATGGCACAATTGAAAACTGCATGTAGCTGTGTCGTTGTTCAGCAGCCTGCCATGCTCTGCTGACCTTGGGACTTACAACGGACTTGAATTAATGGTCTGCTATGTGGTTTGGTAACATCAGGACTGTGCCTTTTCACTTGTCAACTTTGGGTTTGTCAGCCACAGTAGCTAGCAACTGCCAGAGGGGAGAGATGCCTCTAGCTTCATTGGGCTGGGAGCAAGAGGCAAAGCTGAAGCCCAAGGTCAAGGGGCTTTCACACAGCCCCTAGAGCCTGGCAGTAGGTAGCTAGAACAATATCCAAGGGTAAGGTGGTACCACCTTAATGTTAATAACATACAAGATATTCTATACCTGTACCATTCCTGTCTCTGAACTTTTCTTGTTGGTATCACTAATCACATCTTTATATTTCATGTGCCTTGTAACATAATTTTGTACTTGCTTCTTATACATTTGTTATTAAAAAAGGACAAAACAATTAAAATTACCAAGCATGAACACCTTATTACTAGCCCTTAAACTTGTCCATGCAATTCCCTTTATTAGGGATCTATCTTTTTATGTATGTCTTTAAATTTCTTTTTAGTGTCTTTTCCCTTCCATCTACAGAACTCCCATTAGTAATTTTTTGGAGGAAGCCTGGTGGATATAAACTCTCTTAGCTTATGTTTGTCTGGGAATATTTTAATTTCATCCTCATTCTTGAAAGTATGTCACTGGGTATAATATTCCCAGTTGACAGTTGTTTCTTTTGTCTTTCTTTCAGCACTTTAAATATTTCATTCCATTGCCTTATGGCCATCAGTGTTCCTGAGGAGTAATTAGTGGCATTTGATCTTATTGGAGATCCTTTGTATGTGACTGTTTGCTTCTCTCTCACTGCTTTCAGGATTCTTTCTTTATCTTTACTTTTTGAGAACCTTACTGTAATGAATCTTGGTGTAGATCTCTGTGGATTTAACCTGCTTGGGTTCTTGGTTGTGTAGATCGTGTCCTTTGTTATATTGGGGAAATTTTCTGTAATTGTTTCTTCAAGTGTTTTTTTCTGTCCCTTTTTGTCTCATATCCTTCTGGAATTCACATGATGCACGTGTTACGTACCTTGATGTTGTCCCATAATTACATTTAACTATGCTCAACCTTCTTGAGCCTCCATTCTTATAGCTCTTCAGCTTCTTTTATTTTTTAAATCCTCTAATTAGCTGATTTTTTATCTGCCCAATTAAATATTTTTGTATGCCCTTCTATTTTATTTCTCATTTCATTTATAGTGCCTCTTAATTGTAATATTTTTTTTCAGATCCTCATTTTGGCCTTGCATTATTTTCTTTGACATCTTTGTCTATATTTTCCCTTAACTCTTTTATTATATTTAATTTTGTTGTAGTATTCATTTTTTTTTTTTTTTCCTCATTATTTGATCATCCCTAGATGGCCTTTTCAAGGAGGTCTGGTGGTGTGGTTTTTAAGGCATTTGTCTGCTAACTAAAAGGTCTATAGTTCAAACCCATCAGCCACTCTGTGGAAGAAAGATGTGGTGGTCTACTTCTGTAAAGATTTACAGAGTTGGAAACCCAATGGGAGTCACTATGAAGCAGATTCAGATCAGTGGTAGTGAGAGATGCCCTTTCACTCCCTTCATCATGTTCATTCAGATGGTCCATCATTCCTATGTTCTTTATATGTCTTGTGATTTGTTTTGTTGAGGTGTTGGGATGTTCAAGGGTGTTAACTTTCTTATTTTTCCCCAGTATTTGGTGTTTTTGCCCACACTACCTTCTGCAAAATACTCTTAGGCAGCAGATCTTTCAGGTTTTGCTTACTGTTTCCTCTCCCTGTCTGTGATAACTCTTTCCCATTCCCTGATTTAATCAGGATTTGAAAGTTGCAGATTTCAGTTTTCAATTTTCATTATCTCCCAAACACACAAGAGAACATACTGTCATCAATCTGTTCACCTGAGTGCATGACCACTTGGATGAGATATCGTGTCATGCGCTAATCAATCTGTCAACCATGGCTCACATTCCTTACTCTCTCTCTCTCTGTCTGGTAATTAATCCCTCCCCTTCTGTGTTTCTCCAACCATGTTATCAATTGGAAATCCCACACCTAGCGATCCCCTTTTGGGACTGGGTGTTGCCCTCTGGTTTTGCCAAGGCTTCTTTCCCTGCTCTTTGTGGGCTGCTGAAATACGTGTTTTCATTCATGGGAAGAACAGGCAAACTTTCCTCCATTTCAGGAGGAAGAGAGGCTGGCACTCCTTAGAAGAACCTCTGTGAGATCAGTCTTGTTGGTTTCAGAGTCCCATTGACCCTAAGGTGCTAGGAGTAGCAGTCTCTACCTAGGTAACCCATCTCCTGGCCTCAATGTAGGGAACCTTCTGTAGCAGTTCATATTAGTCCAGCAGCCAACAGTTACAGATGGAGGAAGCATTGGCATAGTCTGGATGGGCCACCCAGGGAGGTCTGCCTTATTGTTATCAGAGACCCCCTGCAGTGTGCTGGCTGTGGGTGTAGCCGCTACACAGGATACCTGCCAGTCATTGGGTGCCAATTGGAATGGGAAGCAGGCAGACCCAAACTGATCCTCAGGGAGTTCTGTTCTGTTGGTTTCAGAGGCCTGTGGTAGAAGAAGCACAGGGAGGTAGGTAGAGTGCTGACTATGGGAGCAGACTCCACTATGCAGTTATGTTCAATCTAGCAGCTTTTCTTTTTGAGTCTTTGAATAGACCAGGCAGTTGTATCATGGGAAAACCCACATTCTGGAGCTGTCAAGTTGTTTCCTGTTGACATACTTCAATTTCTGGTAAAAAAAGAAATTATGCCTAAACTTGATCAGATTTGGCAAGAATATCCTTTTTCTAAAAAGCATGCCCAGGGGAGAGTTGCTGACATCTCACATCACCTTCTGCAGTGCAAGTGAATGCAAGTTAAAAGTCAAAAAGGTGACCAAAATGATCACCATGAAGGGACAGTTGTGATGCCCTCAGGAGGACAGCATCACCTGTGCAATGTTTAGGCCAGAAATCTACCACCCAAATCTGTCAGTAATGATGCAATGAGACAAACCCAAAATGAGGAACAGTCTACTCAAAAGGAAGTAAAAAATGTCAGTGTCATGGAAGACAAAGGCTGTAGAAACACTCTGGACTCAAAGAGACTAAGAGACAGGACAACTAATGGCACTGCCCCGTCTGAATGTGTCTTGCATTAGGGAGTGGTGCCATCAGGAAGGACACTATTAAGTCAACCAACAAAACTGTGGTATGTGTGTGTGGTACCTCAGGTTAAGTTTCTTGAAACTGGTAACCATGTTACAACTCAGAAAAACATTGTGTGTGTCGTACCTAAAGAGCTCAAATGGCAAAACAGAAGGGAAGAAATACCATTAGTCAGCAAGACTAGAAAAAAGGATTTGAACATTCTCTGTAATAATAGTCCTACTCTTGTAACAGTTCTACAAGTTTAAAACTATTTCCAAATAAATAATTTAAATATTAAAGATGAGTAGAAGAAAATTAACTAGTATTTATCCCAAGAGTTAAAGTGAGATAATATTCGTTACTATTGATGAAATGAAGGCTATCACCAGAGGACAGGTGAATGCGTATCATTATTGAAAAAAAGTTTCAGTTTCACAATAAAATGTCATAAACATACCTTGAATGTAACTGTAATTGAAACAACCTTAAGGTTCCACACACCACACCTATTGCTATGGCATTAGGCTCCATTTTATGGTGCCCACAAGTGTATCAGAGTAGAACTGTGCTCCATAGAGTTTTCAGTGACTAAGCAGGTCACCAGGCCTTTCTTCTGAAATGCCTTTTGGTAGACTCAAACCTCTAACTTTTCTGTCAGTAGTCAAATGCATTAACCATTTGTATCACCCAGGAACTCCCTAACGTACCAATATGTGCTTATTAAACCCACAGAAAAATAAAATGATTCTGTTCATTGCCAGTGGTGCTGACAAGTTCAGAAGTGTTAGAAAACCTGGGAATACCATGGAATTATGGTCACTCTCTGCCCCCAAAACTAACTGCTGTGAAAACATGCTGTTCAGCAAAAATGTAATTTGTATGCATATGTCCATGACAAGTGATTGACAGTAACTGAAATCTACATGGTGAAAGACTGTGAGGAACTTTCTAGCTGCTGTTGGAACACACAGTCATTTGTGCACCCACCCAGGGAGCATCTGTTGGGCACCCTTGTCAGCTGAGCAGTGGTATCAAGAAAACTGACACCCTGCTGCCAGCTGGGTTTGTGTGTTCATGGGCAGAGGTCAGAGGAGATTGTAAACAGATTCATATGCTTTAAGTTTACTTTTCATCTTTCCTTAAAATCATATTAGAAATAACTATGAGATAAAAATGTGTAAGGTGGACTTCCAGTAAGATGGAGGAATAGGCAGACAAACCACACAGACCCTCCTCAACAAAGAGAAGAGAAACCAATTGACAGAGATACAGAAGATAATCCTGGAGCCCTGAGCTTTGAAAGAAAGTACACAGAAGTGTATGAGGTACCAAATATTGGAAAACCCTGAACAAAAGCAGTGCATACAGAGGCAGAGCAGTGGACTGTCAGCTACTCTGACAGGACCAACAGCCTGAATATTTCTAAGTGGTATTGGGACCTAAGAATTGACCTAAAGATTGGCCCTGGTTGCCAAGGCCTACAGGGACGACTGAGCTTGTGGCCTGTGACTAGGAAGGGAAACAGCAAGGAGGGAGACAACCTGAACTGTGGACTTTCCACTATCCGGAGGGCACAGCCATTTTGATTGTCTACACATAGCAGCCATTTTGGATATTTAAAGTGACTGAGGGCACAGCCATTTTGAATGTTTACAAGCAGCAGCTACTTTGGATTTTAAAGTGACAACATTCTCATTTGGATTCCAGGGACCTAAGAATAGGTTCTGTTTGCCAAGGATGGCAGGATCATATGAGAAGCTGACAACAGGAAGGGAGACAGGTGGTGAGTGTATAAGGTCTGTCAACTGCTTACGTAGATAACATACAAAGAAAACAAAAATCATGTGCAAGTCACACCAATGTACAATCACCAGTTAAATATAAACGCAAAAACATCACCATGCCTTGGAGACAACGGAGCATCACAGTGCACACAAAGAAGCAAGATAAAGCAGGAGAAACAAGGGACCAGGATACAGACCCAAAGCACATCCTTGAGGAAGATGCAGCACTGGAACTCCCTGATAATGAATTCAAAAGAATTATATTTAGCTATCTCCAGTAAATTGAGAGGCAGATCAAGGAAAACACTGACAAAATTGAGGAAAGCACAGAGAAAACCCTAGAATAATTCAAAAGACAATACAAGAACAAAATAACAAATGAAAAATTAAAAATGGTACAGAATCTTCACACACAAATCCAGAAGATTAATACTAAATTTTCCAAAATAGGTAAGACACTGAACAGGCAAAGGAGTGGAATTGAATTAATGGAAGATGAATTTGTGAGATTGAAGGCAAATACCTCAATACTTCTTTGGAAAGGGATCAATCAGAAAAAAGGTCAAAACAAAATAAAGAAAGCTTAAAGTTCATGTGGGATACCATCAAAAGGAATAACCTATGTGTAATCAGAATTCCAGAACAGGAAGAGACAAATAAAACCACAGAGAAAATTGTCAAAGATTTGTTGGCAGAGAATTTTCCTGGTATGATGAAAGATGAGAATATATCCAATCAGGAAGTGCAATGAACCCCAAACAGGATAGACCCCAAAGGAAAATCACCAAAACATATCATCAAACTCACCAAAACCAAAGACAAATTAAGAATCCTAAAAGCAGCACCTCAAAAATGAAAAGTTACCTACAAGGGGCAACCAATAAGACTAAGCTTGTATTTCTTGGCAGAAACCATGCAGATGAGAAGACAATTGGATGGTATATATGAAACCCTGAAAGAGAAAAATTTCCAACCAAGAATTATGTACCTAGCAAAATTGTCCCTCAAATATGATGGTGAAATCAGGACATTTCCAGATAAGCAGAAATGAAGGGAATTTGTTAAAACTAGACAACCTTACAAGAGATGCTAAAGGGAGTCCTTTGGACAGACAAGCAACAATAGCAAACAACCATTAACACACATGATGACATAACCTAGAAACCAACACAGCTATGGAAGTATCCAAAGTAAATAAGCCTACAAGATTGTAAACAGAGAACCAGAGACGACATTTGACAAATGAGGACAACTACAGACCAAAAAGAGGGAAAAAACTGTGTAGTTACAAAACTTCTAGATGGTAGGGAAGTCAAGACAACTACAAAATAGAACAGACTGTTCTAAACTTGGGAAGAAAAATATAAATCACAGGGTAACCTCAAAGAAAAATGATAAACCTTCATATCAAAATAAAAATATTTAGCAAATACTAAAACAATAGCAATGAAGGAAGTGATAACACTATCGTAAACAAAACAAGGCCATCATAGAAAAGTATATGGAACAAAGAAACCAACACCATGAAAAAGCACATAACAAAAATGGCAACAAAAAATTCATATTTGCTGATAATTAATGCTATCCAGCACTAAAGAATAATGTAGAATCTGCAAAACACTGCATAATATGGATGACCTTGGAGGACATTATCCTGAGTGAAATAAGTCAATCACAGAAGGACAAATATAGTATTAGTTCATTGTTGTGGAGGGTCAAGGAAAGGTTTATATATGGAAGGAATCTTTGTTGGTTGCCGGTGGGGGGAAGAGAGGGGAGCGAACACTGCAAAAAAAAAAAAAAAAAATGCATTGACTCCTATCACTTTAGTTTTGTATATTTCATGTACACAAATTATATTTAAATAAAATGCATTAAAAAAATGTGGAAGGCCAGGGAGATAGCTCAGGGGCAGGCATGCACAGGAAAGAAGGATACAGGGAGGAAGTGGGATGAGAGCTGTTAAATTGTGGGGAATCATCAATGTCATGAAACAAAATGTGTATAAACTGCTGTATGGAAAGTGGGTTTTCTCCGTAAACTTTCACCAAAATCACAATAAAAATAAAAAAATAATAAGTATTATGATAAGTCAAGGAAGCTAGTCACAAAAGGACAAATACTGTATTCTACTTATATAAAATACCAAAAATAGGCAAGTGTATGGGGACCAAAGTTTATTGGTTTACCAGGGGCAGGCATGAGGGATAAAAGAGGAGATTCATTGCTAGGGGACACTGAGCTTCTGTTAAGGATGTAAACAGTGTCACTGAATTGTATATGTAAAATAATGTTGAGTTGGCGAGTGTTTATTATTCTATATTATATTTACTACAATTAATTTTTTTAAAAAATCCTCACATTCTCACACCACACAGAATATATTATCACTCCTGATCCACACAAACTAAAAGGCACATATTCACATTAGTTTTTGCCCACTGCTTACATACTCATTTTGACTAGCCTTAAGAAGACATCCTCATACATTTAGAGGGCACTCTGAATATCTCTTTCAGATATACTTCATTCATCCACCCTCACTTACATGCCCCACACATACTCTGTTACTCCCCTTCTCCTTTATGTGTACATCCCGAAGATGTACTCACCCAAGACTCACACACATAGGTTCACATGTCCCCCAGATTGGTTGTTGCTTCACTTTCCCCAAACCACAAATTCACTTCTGAAATAAGTCAGTCACAAAAGGCCAAATATTTGATCCCACTATCTACAGTAGACTAGTGCATAGAGACTAAATTTTATTAATAGTTATTGGAGGTAGGGGTCGCTATGAGTCGGGGCCAACTCGACGGCAAACAACAACAACAACAACAGAGGTAGGTAGAGGGAGCTCTGGTAGTGTAGTGCCTAAGGCACTTGACTGCTAACCAGAAGGCTGGTGGTTCAAACTCACCGGCCACTTCTTGGAAGGAAGGTTGGGCTATCTACTTCCATAGTGATACCATCTCGGCAACCCAAGGAGGGGTCGATATGAGTCGGGTCCGACTCGATGGCACATAACAGCAACAACAGAGGTAGATAGAAGGGAGGGTGAAAGAAAGACATAATGCATAGTAGATGCTGAGCTTCTGTTAAAAGTGATGGAAAAAAATTGGGAATGGTTTATGGTGATGATTGAATAACCTGATGAAGAGAATTAACATCACTGAACAGTACATAAGATTATATTAAAAAAATAAATAAACTCACTGTTGTCAAGTGGGATCCAACTCATAGTGACCCCTCCTTGGGGCTGGATGAGTCTGTGGCTTAGGGGCTGTCATGTGCACTCTAGGATGTTTAGTACCATGAATAGTAATGAATATTATCTCACTTCAACTCCTTGGATAAAGATTAGTTAGTAGCATCCCTGGATGCCAGTAGCCACCCCAGGTTCCCGCAGTTGTGACAATCATAAATGCCTCCAGACATTGACAAATGTACCATAAACCAAAACTAAACTCCAAACTCACTGCCATCGAGTCAATTCCGACTCATAGTGACCCCCTTTGGGTTTTCAAGGCAGTAAATCTTAACAGAAGTAGATTGCCTAATATTCCTTTCATGAAGTGGCTGATGAGTTTGAACCGCCAACTTTTTGGTTAGCAGTCAAATACCTTCGGCAGTATGCCACCTGTGGTAGTTCAGTTTGTGTGTCAACTTTGCTGGGCTGATTGAATGTCTGGGCAGCTTGTGGTAGTTATTCCCCATGATGAGACTAGCAGTCAACTTCATGGTGGGATCTACCACAAGCAGCTGAGCCTTAGAGAATGTGGTGTGCTTCTTGTATATAAGCTGAAGCCTTGGGGGATGATCTCGAGTTTATGGCACACTCGAACCCTGCATGTAGCCATGTCATTGTGCAGCAGGTGCCATGCTCTGCCACGTTTGGAACTTACAATGGACTTGAGTTAATGGCCTGCTGTGTGGTTTGGTAACATTGGGACTGTGCCATTTTATTTGTCGACCTTGGGCCTGTTAGCCTCAGCAGCTAGTAGCTGCCTGAGTGAAGAGATGCCTCTAGCTTCAGTGGGCCGGGAGCAAGAGGCAGAGCTGAAGCCCAAGGTCGAGGAGCTTTCACACATCCCCTAGAGCCTGGCACTTTGAACTTGGACGTCTAGCCTCCTGAACTGTAAGAGAATAAACTCCTGTTTATTTAAGCCATCCCATTGGTGGTATATTCTTGTCACAGTGGCACTAGGTAACCACAACAGAATTTGGTACCAAGAGAGTGGGGTGCTGCTCTGACAGATACCTAAAATGTGGAAACAGGAGTGGAGTGCGTCCTTAACCCAAGACCCTAGCAGAGAGACCCTGGCATACAGCAGGAGCAGAGCCAAGAGACCAGCATTAAACAGCGACAGCCTTACCAGCCCATGGAGGAGAAAGCTTGATGCCTTTGGTTAGGTGGTTTCCTGGCAGAGTGGGTTGCCTTCAGGCATTAATTGGTTGAATAGACCGGCTTGAAATGGAGTATCAGGTTGGCTGGCCCATGGAGCAAGAAAGCTGAGTGCTTTTGGGGCAGGAAGATTTCCTGTGGAGTGGGTTGCCTTTGGCATTAATCAGCAGAAGAAGAGAGGCCAAGGAAATGGAAGCAGAGCTGCCTCTGCCTCAAAGCTTAGGACCATGGCCTTTGGGGATGGAACCACCACAGCTCCTAGATTTCAAAGAACCAGGCCTTCACCAACTTGGTTCTGGAGTGTGGGACTACTCGTTCATGTGAGTGAATAGGATGGAGCCATAGCCGCTGCCCAAGAGTGAAAGGGCTGGCCTGCCATGCCCAAGAGGGAGAGGATTGGGTCCTGCCGGACCAAGGGGGTGAGGTCACCACTTAGAGGAATTAGGGGACTGGAGCCACCCAGTGAGAGAAATCTGTACAGATGCCACCCAATGAAGATATCTACAGATGCCAGGTTGACAAGGAGTGGAATTGTGGTAGTTCAGTTTGCGTGTCAATTTGGCTGGACCTGGTTGAATGGCTGGGCAGCTGGTGGTAGTTATTCCCCATGATGAGACTGGCAATCAGCTCCATGGTGGGACCTACCACAAGCAGCTGAGTAGCTGCCTTAGTGAATGTGGTCTGCTTCCTGTCTATAAGCAGAAGCCTTAGGGAATGGTCTGAAGTTTATGGCACACTTGAAACCTGCATGTAGCTGTGTCGTTGTGCAGTAGCCTGCAATGCGCTGCCGACTTGGGGACTTACAATGGAATTGAGTTAATGCCCTGCTGTGTGGTTTGGTAACATCGGGATTGTGCCTGTTTATTTGTTGACCTGGGCCTGTTAGCCTCAGCAGCTAGTAGCTGCCTGAGTGAAGAGATGCCTCTAGCTTCAGTGGGCCAGGAGCAAGAGGCAGAGATGAAGCCCAAGGTCGAGGGGCTTTCACACATCCCCTAGAGTCTGGCACTTTGAACTTGGACTTCTAGCCTCCTGAACTGTAAGAGAATAAACTCCTGTTCATTTATGCCATCCCATCTGTGGTATATTCTTGTCAGAGCAGCACTAGGTAAGCACAGCACCACCAAAACTCCAAAATCCCCCCAGTTGAGAACCATTGAAATGAGTTGCTGATTGAAAAAAAAAAAAATTCTATCTTTGTTTTAGAAATTTTTTGCCATAGAGTCAGAAATACAAGGATCAGCTGTCCCAGCTCAAACACAGGATCATTCAGCTGGGTGGGGAGGCCTCTGCCCACCAGGCCCAAAACAAGAAGAACCAAGTCACCATTCAGCTGTTAACACACAGGCTAGAGGTGGCAGGTCACCAGAAGGAAGAGCAGGTGAGTGGACAGAGTGGAGTGGGGACATTAGAGAGGCAGCTTCATGGACCTGGAAAAATGTACCACCCAAAATATAACCAGGAAGCCTGGGAATAAACAGAATTTCCCAGCTTTTGCAAATCCCCTATATATAGAAAAAGGAGAAGAAAATAATTAAATCTTTTTTTTTTTTTTTATTAGGATTTGGGTGAAGATTTACAGAGTAAATTCACTTTTCATACAGCAGTTCACATATACTTTGTCTCATGTCAT